>NC_133583.1:23965490-24189828 GCF_964106895.1 Numenius arquata
ATTGAGATGAGATTTGGGGAAGAACTTCTTTGCTGCGAGGGTGGTGAGAGCCTGGCCCAGGTTGCCCAGAGAAGCTGTGGCTGCCCCATCCCTGGAGGGGTTCAAGGCCAGGTTGGAGGGGGCTTTGAGCAACCTGGTCTGGTGGGAGGTGTCCCTGCCCAGGGCAGGGGGTGGCACCGGATGGGCTTTAAGGTCCCTTCCAACCCAAATCAGCCCTGGGTAGAAAGTTCCCACCCGTCACAACCGGCAGAGCTCTGTGAACTCCAGCCTGTGCTTCCAGACATAGCAAACTGCTGCAAAACTCAGCTTTCCTACGTGCAGGCCTTGTGTCTCTCACGTATTTCAGCTCAAGTACTTCATGGCTTGTTTGTAATTCTACCCACATGAACGACACTGCTTTACAATTCCTCTGTTCAAAACCAATCGAAGCAGAAAAGAGGAAAGATGATGCTTTCCAGAGATAATACTTTACATTAATAAAATAATAATGTACTTCAGGCTCCTACTAAGGTAAAACTTAAACAAAAACTTCTGAAAGTGCCTAAGATAATGTACAAATTATATTTTCACTAAAGTGGTAAAATAACTTGTCTCTCTCACAGAATTCAACACCACTAGGAAACTCTTTCATGGCACAGAAAAATTTCTCAAGCATCTCCCCTTTTCCTCACTAAGCTGTTTGCACCCAGAAGAAAGCCTGTATTTTTTAAAAATTTCTTTTAGATGCTGTCACAAACTTGAAGGCTTGAAGGTATTTTTCTATTAGATTAAGATAAAATATAAGGATTTTGGGTGTTCCACTGAGTGTAGTAGTAAAGAGTCCAGCTGAACCCAAGCAGCTGAACTTCAGTTCTCAGGCCTTTTTGGATTTGGATTTTGCGCCTGGCACCTTGTCCCCAGGTACCAGCCTTCAACAATAACCCCAGTTTAAAATGAAAAGTATCTTGGAGGCCTGTGACAGACAGCAGCAAGAACCAGAAATGTTATGACAAGCTACTGGTTTGGCACATCCTATGTCTGCTGATGGGATAGCACTTTGCACCCAGCCCTCTTTTAGAGGACAAGGACTTTTTTGCTGAAAGGAAGAAAGCCTTCACCTCCCCTCCTCTCCCCGCGGAGGGTGCGCAGGGAGTCAAAGGGATGACAAATGCCGGACTAACAGAAAAAGGCTCTACAGACTAGACACATGGGAAAGGCACTGATAAACACCACCACCTTTAGAAGTTTGCTTTCACCGCAAATGAATACCAGCGGGGGATTTCTCCATCCATCCATCCATCCATCCATCCATAGTGATGAACATGACTGGATGCCTGCTCAAGGGAGGCTTGGCCAGGGGCAATTCTACCATGCCCAAACCTGGGAACCCCAGGACAGGGGAGGCTCTCCCCAGGTCTGAGAAACCCACACTATTGTTGTTTAGACAATTATTCTCTCACCCGATGACCCCTCCCCACCCAGGAAGGGGAATCAGGAAAAAACAAGAGAACACAACGCTTGAAATATAAATGGATGTATTAGGATAAGGCTAAATAATCAACATTAATAATACTAAAGAACCAGTATTGATCCCGATACCAATATAAAATACATGAGGACCATCCCTTTGTGGGTGTTTGTTCTGGTTTGGTTTTGGTGTTTGGTGTTCTGGGATTTTTGGTGGGATTTTTTTTGTTTGTTTGTTTGGCTTTTTGTTTTGTTTTTTTTTGTTGGTTGGACTCGATGATCTCAAAGGTCCCATCCAACCAAAAATATTCTGTGATTCTGTGATCCCCAGCCCATTCTCTTGGCAGGAAGCCGTGCCCTCCCCGCAGGGACAGCCAGTGGGGGACCCTGCGAGCACTGCGGCTTTGGGAGGAAGGGAAGGGCTCAGGACTCTGGCACCAGGCAAGGGGCTCTCTGGACGTACCACCATCAAGGGAGAGGGAGAACTTCTCAGCGAACTCTCTAATTTATATGGAATGTGACATTCGTGGAATGAAATAACCCTGTTGGCAGCTTGGGTCAAGTGCCCGGGTCTCACTCCTCCTCGTCCCCCTGCCTGGGGAGCTCAAAAACACTGAGGCCTTGAATCCCGCAGAGCCGCGCTGGCTCTAAAGTAAATATTTTCACAAGTTCAGACACTAGAGTCTTCCAAAAGTGCAGTATTTCCAAGCATTAGAAATTAGTCCTGTGTTGCTCAACCCAGGACACCAGGTCTCCCGGCTGCCCCGCAGGCAGCACGACCCCAGCCATGGAGCCCCCACTGCTCCTCCTCAGGGAAACCTTCCCTGCCATCTCGAGGGAAGAGAAAACAGTCTTAGTGACCAGTAGAAGGCCTTTCCTACTCCTGCCATCACTGCTGTCATCCAGTGACCTCACCCACAAGTTAAACTCTGCGAGCTTCCCAATTCTTTGCTGATTTAGGCTGTCTGCGACATCAGTGAATTCAACAGCTCCAAAAACCCATCAGTGACCCATCAGGACCAACTCTAAGCGTGGGCAGACATTACAATTCTCTAATCTTTTTTCAAGCATCTAAAAGTGAAAGTACTCCAGATGGAAACTGGCTGTTGCATCCAGAAATGCATCCTGTAGCAGTGTCTCCATTTCTAATGCTGTTTTGTAATATGCACAACAAATGGAAAAGCAACCAGCAGTAGTCTGATTAAACACCTGTCTGCAGGAAAATACACAAAAATAAACGAACCAGAATCTATAAAATGGTAAAAGACATTTCTGATGCTAACAGGAGTCTGGGCAATTAAGCATGTGCCCAGAACTGACCAAATTTAAAAATAACAAAAACTCTTAGCACATAGAGCTGTTTTGAAGGCTATTCCTTGCCTAGCCATCTTAACAGACATGTTAACAGGAACTTACCTCTTCCCAAAGTTTCGCTACAGACTGAGCAGGCGCTAACAGGTTTCATTATGCCCAGTTCCAGCATCCCTGTATTTTCAACTGAAACATCCACATGGGCATTCCCTAACGCTGTCACTGATAGCAAAGTTCTCTCTCTTTTCATCCCTTTCTCCTTAGCAAAAGCCTTTCAAGGAGGAGAGGCTGCTCTTAAGGCAGAAACCTATTGCCAGAAAGCAAAGGGCTTCAAGGGCAGAGCTAATGTATGTATCTGAATTTAAAAAAAAAAACAACCCTGCTAAGAGGAACTCTGACACAAATTAAAAGGTGCTGAATATGTCCTTCATCTGGTGAGTGGCATAATACCCTGTCCTTCGTGCTCAGGCTGTGTCACAGACACAGCTGGGTGAGGATGTCTTTAAAGAAGCTACAGCACCCACTACATGGCAGGAAAACCCAGTGTTGGCATCCTTACCTGCCAGGCACAGCAATGAAATTTATCTCATGGTGTCAGCTCTAGTACCAGCCTGTTAGAAAGCACCCAGCACCATCCTCAGAGCAGTCCAGGACTGACAGCTCTGGAGCCTGTGTTCTTCCTCATCTCTCCAACTCCCCGGGTTGCCCTGCACTGGAGTGGCTCCCAGCCCTTTCCTGCCGAGCAGGGGGAGCAAACCTTTCCCACCTTGCTGAGGGTAGACCCTCCTTTTCCCTCTTACGCCACTTCATTGACTTCAGCGTTTTCATCAAACCCACTTAAAACCTCACCTCTTCCTCCTGCCCGTGGCCCGTAAGACCCCCTAGCAGGGGTGTAAAGCAGCGTGCGCTGGAGCTGTGCATGTCTCCTTCTGTCAAAGCCAGCTCAATGTCACTGACAATGGTTGTTTCACACGACATCTATCTTTCTGGCATTCCAAAACATCAACTTCAGTAAAAAGAGTGACAACAAAGTTATCACTATAAGCTTTCAGAAACAGACACAATCAAGAACACATTGTGTGTGAAAGCAAGCGAGAGTGTGGCAGGGATTGCAATTCTGTAGCACCAGAGATGTTATCGCTTCGTTGTGTTCCCGCAGAGATTCCTGCAGTTTTCCTTATTTGCTCAAGCTATAGAACAACCAAAAATAAGGCAGTCCAGCTCCTGCTGCAGCTCTCACCTCATGTCTCACACTGCCATGCTGACAGGAACCAGCCCCCCGACCCGCTTCCCACCACCGTGCCATTGGGTGGCTCAGGGACACCGAGATGGCAAAGGCCAGCGCAGGAGCTTGGCTGCACAGCGGGTACAGGAGAGTGCTGCGGTCGGCAGGAAAACCCTCCTTGGTTTTAAGTTTCATACGTGTCTGGAATACAACACAGAGGATGCGGATGGCTTGGAAGTCTGAACCTTTCTGAAGTAGAAGAGAAAGCTTGATCACTTTATAAAGCTTTGGGCTTAGATACAGTCCAATATTAACGCAAGAAGGGTCAGTAACAGCAGTGACATGCCACGGAAACAAAAAAAAAAATCCCTATTCTCAGCCCTGAAACTCTCTGGCTGCTTCACAGCTCCTCTGGGAAATGAAGGGCCACAGTACAACCACACGTAGTCTTCCAAAAGGGTTGGATCGGGGTGTCTAAAAAGCTTTCTGAAGGTAGGGGCACTAAACTCTGCTATGAAATAGCCCACAGAAGTGACAATAAATGGAATTCAGCAGGCATCAGCTGGCGCTGGTTAAAAGACTTCCATCAAAAGTCCTGAAAATTTTCAACACTCTTTCTCCCCCTCCTCCTGCTCTCCCAGCAGAACCCTACCAAGGGAAACGATAAAGGAAGAAACAAAATGTAAAATTTTCAAATGAAACGCTTCATTTCAGAGCAAGTGCCACCCCCGGGAGCTGCCAAGGGCTGCTGGTTTGTGTCCTTGGGAGAAAAACACAGAGCCTGCAAACCACACCAGCGCATGTAGTCTGAGAAGGGCTGCAAGAAATCTGGTAAATTCAGTTTAATACACTTAAAACACAGAAACACATTCAGAAAAAAAAGAGAGGACTTTTCACAGAAAGAGCAAAATAGCCAAAATAAACAAATTTGTGCATATAAAGCACAGGAAGGACCAGCAGCTTTCCCAGACCTGTAGTGCTGGGATTTGGGATTTAGTGTACTTTTATCTTGTTCTGACCACTTTTAAATGCCTTAGGTGAAGATGCCTCCTTTAACACACATTTCTATAGCGTCCCAAGGGTCACTATTGAACATCACTGTCATAGTATTTTCCATAGACTTGCATCAAGATTTCCCACCTTTAACCTCATGAGATTCTTTTAAAGCACGTTCCTGCACACTAATCCAAATAATTCAAGGCTATGCTTTACTGGCACTGATGCACACCTTACACCTCTCATCATCTCAACCAAAACAGACATATACTTGAGAAATCAAGTTTTCAGCTCTGACTTTTTCTGTTCTTCTTGAAACCTGTCCCAAAGGTCTGTCCCTTTGCTGAGCATTGCTCTGAGCAGTGAGCCCCCCCCCACTGACAGCTGCGCTGCAGGCTCCTGCTGGAGAGCCAGGACAGAGGCAGCTACACAGCCTTCACTGAAACTAAGGAGATTGTCTGACCGCTGACTGTTTCACTGCTGTCTTTAGAGGGGGCTGAGATTTCACTGTTGACTTTATAACTCTTTCTAGCAATTCTCTGGTTTTCATATCCTTATTTCAGTGCAGGCTCCGTATCTCTCATTACAATCGTGTTTTCACTGCCCCATCCAGAGCAGCATCTCAGCAGGTGCCAGTAAAGTGCCGCTCAAACCCTCCTCTGCCTCTGGGATTTTTCACACTTGCTCACGCAGCCAGGGATTACTCCACAACTGCTTTAAAGAAGTCATTACAGAATTACAGTGGTTCTTTTAATTTGATTTAATTTCATTTAAAGAATTAGCTTTTCAACAGACCTACATCAGCCCTTTCCTCGCAACACTAAAGCACACTTCTTGTCCCACTCAAGGCTGCCTGGACAGGGTACTGCAGCACAGTTCTCGTTTTCTACGTAAATTAAAGAACTTCACACCCCAGACCCACATTTGTCCAGCAACAAACACTTCTGTGGCTGGTAGTTCAGCAGGGATGGCGGACCCCGGGTGTCAGCACAGGCTCTCCCACCTCCCAGGAGCACTGGGTGCAGCTTGGTAACTCGGGCTTCTCCCTTAGACATGGGTTAGCTGGCAAACTGCTATTAAAAATTGGCTACGAAAGTGATTCTTAAGTGTTTGCTCTACATTTCTATGTATGTATTTAATTTATATATGTTTATATAATGTACAACACTCGAGAGAAGATCTCTGAGTGACAGAAATGAAGAACTTCACATCTAATTCTGTATTACAGTGCTTCTCAACACAGGTGTGCAAAGAGAACTCCTGCTGGCATCTGTATACTTATTGTGTGACGAGGTAAAGAAGAGGCAGAAAGACAAGCACATCGCAGAAATCCTGCTGCTGGATAGTCATTGCATACAACCTCACACTTGGATAAGGAAAAAACCAGACAAGAAACCACGCAGGCACTCACTTCTAGTTTTAGGCTTTTTACATTGCTCCAAACACAGCTGGCCACCACACTCTCCACAGGCAACACACAGCAAGGACTCTTAAAAGACCATTCAGATATTCCCACCAACATGGGAATGACTGTATCTGCTGAGGTGTAATACAGGATCAACTCAACTGGCCGTCAACAGAGAAAATTTAAATAACTTTCCAGGACAAAAAAAGCAGAATTTACCATTAACTGTATGGAAGGCCATTTTTCCCTAGCAAAAAAAGTGGTATTTATTATTTCTGATTATTTTTTTAGCAGGCTGCCAAGCCAATTCTCACCAAAAACACAGCAAAGGGAAAAACCAGCAGCTGAGAGGGAGCAAGGAGCAGCTCCTGACCCTGGCGATTCCAAGGTGGCTGCAGGAGTGGAAGTAGTGACCAGAAAAAACTTACTGAGAACAGAATAAAAATATGCTCACTTAAAAGGAAAATGAGAAAGAAACCGAAGTAAAGCACCACAGAATACATCCTCCATCAGGACTAACAATAGGCACATTAAAGCCCCAAACCAAAAATATTTTCTTTTCCTGTGCGAAACAGGATGCGGTATTGCAGTCAGCGATCACTCACCTTCGTCTCCTCAGGCTACTAGTGACACAAAAACCAAAAAAAGCTGTTGTCTTTCTAAACCAAACTGGGCCCTCTGCTAACATCCGCAGGGACAGGGAGGACACAGCTGGCCATGCCACACAGCCCCAGTCGCCCGGGTGGGACTGGGACTCTCCACAGAAGACATCCCGGGGATGTCCAGCCTCACCCCACCTCACACTGGGGACCAGGGACTGCAGGGAGGATGCTTCTAACTCACACCACCTGTATCCGAGCACTGGATGGATGCAAGTCCCCAGGGTGGAAAACTCCACATGTAATTATCTCTTGGCTAATAAACTTCTAAGTGAATTTAATTTAAACTCTGCTGGAGTTTAGGTGGGGGATGATGGAATTTTTTGTTTTGGGGGCTTTTTTAAGTGCTCTCTCTTGTGGCTTAATTCAAATACTTTAATTTCTAGCTCTGATTTCTGTTCCTGCATCCATAATGCTGCTTTCTGAGCTATGACACAAACGACACAGTTGATGACCTGACCAACGCCAAGGTTAAAATGTGTGCTTCTCCATCTTATCTAAGTGGCAACTCTCAAGCTCTTTCTTGCTAATTTGTAAGAAACCTGTACTAAAATAATTCTTTCTTATTTTGCCTATATTTTGTACCCCTCTGGAGAATACCAGTCTGCCCTTAGCTTCCATCTCCACAGCTGAATCTGACACAGGCACCCACCAGTAACCTCTTCAGAGCAATAGCATTTTTATCACATCTCAGAATTTGGACGCATCTTACCAGATCTGCTCCCAAATTTGGCTATATAATTTCAAGCCTCAAGTGACATTCAAGCAAGGGATGCAGGAAACAGATTTACAATTTAAAAAAACACGTTTAATCTCTCATTCTAGTGTTGGAGACTATTCACAGGTAAGTAAATTTTGGAATTTAGCTATAGTTTTCTCAAAATTTACACTTTCACAAAATTCACAAAATTTACACTCAGACTGCTTTTTTTCATTTAAGCATACAGAGGCTAAATGTTGGGCGGTACTGAACATCGAACCTCCGGATCTAGAAGGCAGAGGAATGAACTTTTAGGATTTATCAAAATAAAGCAGGCCACAAAAAATTCATTCTTCTGGAGGAAGCATTTAGCTGGCTCTTCCCTCCAAATGGCATAACTGAATTACTCTAGGCTAAAATAATAAGCACAGTAACTTTCCGTGACACCAAGATCTAAGGTAGAAGAAAAAAAACCCAGAGACTCTTCCATCTAGTAAGGAAAGCAGGTTAAATGACATAGAAAGATTGTGGCATAAAGAGTGACAGTGTAAAGGAGAAGTAGCCTGGGGCAGATGTCAGCCAGCATGACTCCGCAGGTGACAAAAGCCCTGCCAGTAAGGTGGCTCCCAGCCCACATCAGGAGGCTCAGCCAGCCAGAGGGGATGCCAGACCACCCTCCCTGCAATGGAAAGGGAAGAGAAGAGCAGCCAGACTCATCTCTTTGGTGCATACAAGTCTCGTCTTATTTGTGCGTTCTCAAGTGCAAAGCAACTTGTTTAACTAAGGCGCAAGATTTCGGACTTCATTCCCGCAGCAGGCAGGAGATATCAAAAGTCCAGCTTAAGTTGTTGCAGGTGCCTAATTTAGAAGAGGGTAGGAGAACTGGATTTTCAATCATATATTTCATTACAATTATAGTGAAACCCAGAATTCATTAATTCATAAAACCTTGGTTTTCTCTTTTGCATAAAGATTTATTGAAGATGGAAGACAACTCTCTCTTCTCCCTAATTTATTTCTGATTTCTTATTACAGAAAAATTTAGTGGCGTTATATAGTATTGGGCAGATACCATGCCTGGAGAAAAAAATTAAGGTAAGCACTTGACACAGACTAGAAAACTCTATTAAGGAAGTCTTATTGATAGACAAGCATTTCTCATCATCGTTTTACCATCTCGTTCTAGCAAGGTGACAAGAAGAAGGTGTATTTCTCCAACGCCCAGGCTGACCCCGCATCCCACCACTGTGGTGTCCTGCAGCAGAGCACCAGCATTACAACTTACCTTTCCCTCCTCACAGTTCAACCCGGCTTCTCATCCCACCTTTTTCTGGTTATTAACTCAGTTTAGCTCTGCTCTCCAGATTTAGCCTGGATGTTTCTTGCTCAACTTGAGGGTGCTTACCCAGGGACCGCCCCTGGGTGCCCAGACGGGAACACCCCATACACAACCCTCTTTGACTCCTATACACAGTGTGCTCAGGTGTCAGGTGAAGGGCCACCAAGGACGAAGTGCAGTAGGTAGCTGCAACTATAAATGCGTTCTCACCATGGATTTCCTAAGGTAAAGCTACCATTCTGTCTGACAACCTTAGAGCCCTCACTGATGCTAGACACCTGCAGTGTCTGTGGCCATCACCTGGGAAGATGCACACACTGCATCCCTGAGGAACGGATGTGGGCAGAACCATTCATTCAGCCTTCCTGAAACTTCCCTCTTAGATGAACACAGAACTTCCTTTTTTTTCTTTTTTCCCTTGACAGGTAACAGGTTTTTCAATATGATCAAAGATTCCTGATTCATAATTACACTGATTATGCAAATCAAAGAACATATTTCAAGCTAATAACACCCCTGGGACTTCACATCTGTACTGCTTTAACAAAGGAACCGTAACACCAGAGCAATCCATTACTGGAAAACCTAAAGAGATTTTCTACCAGTTAGACACAAACAAATTATCCCACTAAAGCCATTTCAGTTTGTTCCTTTCAGATTACCTGCTTCTGAGTGATTCACTGTCTTGGGGAGTCTCTCCCAAGAACAAAGAGGAATACAGCAGATCTGCAATTCCCAGAATTGTTTATATGGTGAGAAGGGAGGGGTAAAAAAAAAAAAGCATTACACTGCCCACCTTGCAGTGATTTAAAAGACTATTCTACACAAAGGAAACAGCCAGATGCTAGTCCATAAAAGCAAGATTCCAGCCTTCATTTAAAATTGTGTCATAAAAAAAGGCGTCATGTGTTTTATTTCTCCTTCTACTAGAAGCTTATTAAATTTTTTGCTAATGACAAAAGCAGCATGCAAGACTCTCTCACACTGCTCAGCTGATGCCCATGTGAATCTTCTTAATGGCACACATTACGAGTAAACTCTCATTTAACCAGTAAGGAGAGTAAAAATTATCCTTCACTAAAGATTTAATGACAATATAATACATCTCCAACAGTGTCCAAACCAGCTGGCTTTCTTTTTTAATCTTGAATTGGTTTATTAGTTTTAGTAAACCAATAATTAGCCTCCACTCATTTAAAGTCTCATTAGGTACTAAAAAAAGAAGGTAAACCTGAGCTCCAATTTTTTGCTATGGAACTGAACTTTGCGGGGAGAACCAGCTTTTCTGTGTTACCACAGTGTGTTGTCACTCCATACTGCAGAAGTTAAGAAAATTCAACTTCATTATTGAAAAGCATAATGAGTATTTTTACTGACACACTATTTTGGCAGCAGAGCTGCACATTGCAAAATACAGAACAACTTCACAATGTGTAGTTCCAGTAGTTCGCAATAATCATTAAAGGAGAACATATTCCAGTTCTTAGTGCTGCTTCGTAACTCCCCACTGGAAGTTCATTGCCTTTACAGAAAATGATGAAGCTGCAGAGCCTTTGAGGCTGGAGGGGGCGTCCGAGGATCTTCCAGGCCAACCCTTCTGCTCAAAGCGGGGTCACTGGGAGCAGGCTGCTCAGGACCGGCTTTGACTCTCTCTGAGGATGAACACACACATAATGGTATGACATCTATAGTAATAAAAGGACATTTTTTCCTTCCTATTTAATACAAATGTAATAAAAGAACAATGAAAATTATTCTTTCTCAATAAAGAAGCACTCTATTGAGGAAGGGAGTAGAAAGAAAACAGTTTATTTCTGTCTGATGAGGTTGAGCATGGGCAGGAACTGGAGAGGAGCGACCAGGTCAGTGTGGTACACTGTGCTGCACACTGGAAGATGGAGCGCCAGGCTGGGCCACAACAGCAACCACAGCTTAGAGAAGCCTTTAAGAGCCTGTACAGCACCCAGAGGCCCAAAGGGAAAGCGTCGTTAGTTCTGTGCCCTGTCCTCATGCCTGTACCTCCAACAAAGCAACCCCCACGGCTACTGCAAAGCCATCGCGGGGGAAGCCTTAGAGTGTCCAGAGCCTCAGAGCCCGGACACAACTTTTTGGAGACTCTGGGCAGCCAACAACGATGGCCACAGGTCCATGGTCCACTGCACTGGTTTCTCAGCAAACTAGAAAGCCCAATCCTTACCACCACCTGTGCAGCCCCAGGCTCTGCACACCACGTCCACCAGAGACAAGTCTGACGGGTTATTCCACAGGTGCTTTACTCCGGGTCTTCCCCACGTTGAACTCCACATCGCTTCCAACTCCAAGGGGATTCATGAGCACATTCTGTGCCTTGCAGAAGGAGGAACCGAGAGCAAAGCACTATTTCCCTTGCACTACCATCTCTTTAGCCTAGATCAACACTTCCTCACTCTGCGACCCACAGCCTCTAAGGACTAAAGCCAGAGCAAGGAGAAGAACCTGGAAAGTTTAAAGGTGTTCCATGGAAACAATGCACAGATAAATAAATTGGAAGAGACTGAAACCCACTGAACTGGGTCCAGCATTTTAGGTCCCAGAGCAGATGCAGGATACTATAGAGCATCCTTTACATTTATCTCAGCCTGGCAAGCTCCAAAGAAAGTAACAGGCTCAAAGGCCTGTAACAGACTACAGAGAAAAGCTGCAGTAAAAGGAACTACTATTAGTTTCCCCAACAAAACTCCACTTAATTTATTGTATCTGTAGCAACCATTTAATCTCTCCTGTTCTCTGTAACTGCACTTTCATCCAATCAGTAACTACAAAATATGAAAACAAGGACATTTTGTAAGCACCTAGACAATTATTCTGGACACTAGTGACTACTAAATCTTCATTCTAAAGAAAAAACATATCACGCTTCATCTCAAAACTGCATTACAACTCTGCCAGTAATGATTTTACAGAAACGTTGAAGAAAACTGAAGCTCAAGATTAACATAAACAAGTAAGATTTTCAGAATCAGATCATTAACCCCAAATATATATTCAAATTAATACTTTGAAAATAGTATACATTTTCTCTTGCTTAGGTGATAGCTTACAATCCTGAAATAAACTCATGAAGAGTTTGGTCTATCATTACGTGAAATGTAACTGGCAACTAGCATTTTCAAATATAAATGTATAGCTAGTAAGGATAATTATAAACCACGTTACTTGCACAGGACACAACTGAAAATTTGTGTTTAAAATTATATTGCATAAACCAGCATCTACTGTATTGCAGTCACTGTTTCAATAATTACTGGTTTTCATGAAATTTCTGCATCATTATTCCACATTGTCCTTTTATTAATGGAGAATACTCAACTCATACAATGTATGCTTGCTAGCAAAGCTGCATTGTTAAGGAGAAAGGATGACTGGAAATAATGGAGGGATTTAAAAGTAAAAGTCATTACAGAAATTTAGAAGCTATTAAGAAAAATTGAAAGAATTTTCATTGTAGAAGAAAACCAGTAAAAAAAGAGATCATTACAAGATTATTTCAGATAATGAATGACTCTTGTAATGTTATAATTCTAAGCTCTTACAATCATTGACAGTTAATTTATTTATATCACCACAGTCGTATCAGTTCCTTAGAATGGGCAATGGATGAATTTTTGGTTTAGGTTGGGTTTTCTCAGATCTGAAGTGCATAGGCTTCATCTAGCCTTAACTGTCGCAAACATCACATTGCAAGGAAATGGATGAGACACCTTTTAGAGCAGTATCTTTCACATCTAAAGTGAGGACCTGAGTTAACAGCAACCAATAAACAATAAAATAGCAATACTAGTACATCTCCAAATTCCCTGCTACCCTTTCTGCTTCCTTAGCAGCACACGGCTCAGCAACACTGCAAGCCCTCCAAAGCCCTTCCAAAAAAAAAACCAAACCCAAAAAACCCCTGCAAAAAGCCCAAAGCACGCATGAACTGCCATGGAGTCTCATGCTTGCTGCAGCCCACCTTGCTCTCCACTGCCTAAGTGACTGACATGGACTGGCCACAGCACGTACCCCCACTGCCCCAGGGCACAAGATCTGCTTGTGCGTATGATGAGCAACCCCCCAAAATACACCATGACTGTCACCAAACAAAGTGAGTGCTCAGAAGGCGCCTTAAGCCATGTTGTCCTGCTCATAAATAAACTGTGGCTAATGAGGAGACACTCAGAGCTTAGGCAGCATCCCCTCTATATCCAAATGTGGCATTCATAAATATATATTTATATATTTTATATATATTTATTTTATATATATATTTATATATATAAATATATATAGGAAATCCGAAAGGCCCAGGAGCAGGCTGTCCCCATGAGGCGCAAAATTAAAGGGCGGGGAAAATGGCCGGCCTGGTTGAACAAAGAGCTTTGGATGGGACTTCGGGAAAAAAGGAAGGTTTACCACCTTTGGATGAAGGGACAGGCAACTCAGGAGGAGTACAGAGATCTTGTTAGGTTACACAGAGAAAAAATTAGGAAGGCAAAAGCCCAGCTGGAACTCAACCTGGCCATTAATGTAAGGGACAACAAAAAGAGTTTCTGGAAATACGTCAACAAAAAGAGAGTCAGGGAGAATCTCCATCCCTTCCTGGATGAGGGGGGAAACATTGCGACCAAGGACGAGGAGAAGGCTGAGATACTTAATGCCTTCTTTGCCTCGGTCTTCAATAGTCGGACCAGCTATCCCCAGGGTGTTCAGCCTCCTGAGCTGGAAGATAAGGATGGAGAGCAGAACAACCCCCCCACAGTCCAGGAGGAAGTAGTTGAGGATTTGCTTATGCACCTGGACACGCGTAAGTCTATGGGGCCCGATGGAATTCACCCAAGGGTACTCAGGGAGCTGGCGGGAGAGCTCACCAAGCCTCTCTCCATTATCTATCAACAGTCCTGGTCAACAGGAGAGGTACCAGATGACTGGAGGGTGGCCAGTGTGACGCCCACCTACAAGAAGGGACGGAAGGAGGATCCGGGAAACTATAGGCCTGTCAGCCCGACCTCGGTACCGCGAAAGATCACGGAGAGGATCACCTTGAGTGAGCTCTCACGGCAAGTGCAGGGCAGCCAAGGGATCCGCGCCAGCCAGCATGGGTTTATGAAAGGGAGGTCCTGCTTAACCAACTTGACCTCTTTCTATGACCATGTGACCCGCCTGCTCGATGCGGGGAAGGCTGTGGACGTTGTCTACCTGGACTTTGGTAAGGCCTTTGACACCGTCCCCCACAGCGTTCTCCTGGAGAAGCTGGCGAATCATGGCATAGACAAGTGTACTCTTCACTGGGTAAATAACTGGCTGGATGGCGTGCCCAGGGAGTTGTAATTAATGGGGTGAAATCCAGTTGGTGGCCGGTCACCAGTGGTGTCCCTCAGGGCTCGGTTTTGGGGCCAGTCTTGTTTAATATCTTCACTGATGATCTAGATAAGGGGATTGAGTGCACTCTCAGTAAGTTTGCAGATGACACCAAACTAGGTGGGAGTGTTCATCTGCTTGAGGGTCGGAAGGCTCTACAGAGGGATCTGGACAGGTTGGATCAATGGGCCAAGGCCAATGGGATGAGGTTTAATAAGGCCAAGTGCCGGGTCCTGCATATTGGTCACAACAACCCCAGGCAACGCTACAGGCTCAGGGAAGAGCGGCTGGAAAGCTGCCCAGCAGAAAAGGACCTGGGGGTGTTGGTGGACAGCCGGCTTAACAGGAGCCAGCCATGTGCCCAGGTGGCCAAGAAGGCCAACGGCATCCTGGCCTGTATCAGGAATAGCTGGGCCAGCAGGAGTAGGGAACTGATGGTGCCTCTGTACTGGGCACTGGTGAGGCCTCACCTTGAGCGCTGTGTTCAGTTCTGGGCCCCTCACTACAGGAAGGACATTGAGCTGCTGGAGCGTGTCCAGAGGAGAGCCACCAAGCTGGTGGGGGGTCTGGAGAACAAGTCATATGAGGAGAGGCTGAGGGAACTAGGCATGTTTAGTTTGGAGAAGAGGAGGCTGAGGGGAGACCTCATTGCCCTCTACAACTACCTGGAAGGAGGTTGTACAGAGGTGGGTGTTGGCCTCTTCTCCCAAGGGAATAAAGACAGGACCAGGGGAAATGGTCTGAAGTTGGGGCAGGGGAGGTTTAGGTTAGATATCAGGAAGAATTACTTTACTGAGAGGGTGGTCAGGCACTGGAACAGCCTGCCCAGGGAGGTGGTGGAGTCGCCATCCCTGGAGGTATTTAAGAAACGTGTAGACATGGCACTTCAGGGCATGCTCTAGTGGCTGAGATTGTTGGTTTGTGTCTGTTTGTGGGTGGGTGTGGTGTGGGGTTGTGGGTATTTGTTTTGGTTTGGTTTTGGTGGTGTGTGGTGTTTTTTTGTTTGTTTGTTTGTTTTGTTTTGTTTTTTGTTGGTTGGACTCGATGATCTCAAAGGTCCCTTCCAACCAAGTAGATTCTGTGATTCTGTGATATGCAAAGGATATATTAGCCAAGTCTGCCTGCCTCCCTCGTTAGGGAGTGACAGTTCTCCTTGGAGATGCCCTAAGAAAGAACCTGCAGCCACAGGGATCCCGAGGTTATGCCAAGGCACAGCCAGTGTTCTCAGCCCAGCTTCCCCTCTTCTGCTGCTGCTCCCTCGGCCAGGGCCACCTCTCCTGTCCCCCCGCCACACAGCCTCTCCTCTAGGCACCCCAGGACTCCAGGTTCCCCTCGCGGGTGCTGGGCTCTCAAAATGGAAAAACTCAGGTCAGGTTTTATTACGGACTGTGGCAGAGGAAAAACCATAGCCATAAAGCAATTGCTTAGAGGCGGTTTTTAATTTAAAAGCTTATTTGTGCTAACGATCAGGGAGAATTCTGTATTTTGTTCACTGCAAGATGCATGGCTGCTGACAAAACAACCAGAATAAAACTAGAGAGAAATGGAAAAAAATTCTAGTTAATCTCTCCAATCTTCTGGTTACAGATCAGAAGGAATTTCTTCTTTCTCACCATGGCACACCTCCACCTGGCCAGATATAATGCAACTTCTCCAGCCTTATTTCACTAACCAGAACCTAGGAAAATCATTCTCTGCCAGAACAGACACTTCTTCCTCCCTGCTAAGCAGCCAGTTTGAGATTCCCAGAGGCACAAAAAAGCAACACCACATTCATCTTCCATTTCCAGAAACAAGGAGATGAATTTCATAAAAGAAAAGCATGACTGGCTTAAGCGCAGCAAACATTAAGTGTGTTAATGAGCAGTTCTTTTTGCATTGACAAGTTTAATTTAGTGGACACCCAACACGTTTCAGCAAACTTAGAATTCTGTACATGTAATTTAAAAACTTTAAATAATATTTGAATACCAGGGTGCATAGCACACAAAGTACATGAAGTTTTCAAAACACGTGACCCAAACAGAGTTGTTCCCCAAATACCTCAGTTCTCCTTTGGTGGTAGAGTAACAATGGTTAGATTACAGTTAAATCAATTAATTAATTCTAGCCATGAAAACTATATAAACTTTTTCATGTCAACTAAAATTCAATTTATCACATATCCTGAACCGTATTATATGCTGGGGCTCCTCATTCTTCTATAAAATAAGATGTATTTTATTTCAAAACATTTTCAGAATTACAAATATAAAAGCTGGAACCATAACTACACTTTAGTTTCTTTGAACACAGAACTTAAATTGTAATTACACTTAACAGCATAAAACTCTAAACTGCTCAGCAATCTGTTGGAAATACAGCTGGTAATGTTAAATTAAAATTACTGGGCTTCAGTATTTGAAAAAAAAAAAAAAAAAGATAATTTTTAAACCTTAAAAAAAAAAAAAACAAAACACCAAAACACCTGAAGGGCAGACTGCAGGATTCACAATGAGCGTATATGAAGTGACAAAGGCTGCCAAATTAAGTAGTTTTGGGGTCCAGAGAGGATGCAAACAAGCCGCCACCACCTGGGCATCAGAGCCTGGGAGTAGTGGGGCAGGAGTCGCTGCTCTCCCCAGGGACACAGACCACACTGCAAGACCATCATTACCATTATTATTTGTACCCCGCCGTAGATGTTCAATGGCATTTTACAGACAGATAAAAGACTAGAAAGCTCTGCCCTTGGGAATCAAACCCTACTAGGACAGAGCAAAGCCGTACGAGCAGCACTTGCACAAGCCTTTTGAGCAAGCCCAACCACACCACGGACACATTGCCACCCACCCCTTGGGTACACCTGTGGCAGCAAGCACAGCGGGGATGGCCGGGACGCTCAGTCCTACCTTGTTTGCCTCACTGTGTGCCACAAAGAGCTTGGGCTGTGCTGGGGAGAGA
The DNA here is from genome assembly GCF_964106895.1 of Numenius arquata. NCBI lineage: Eukaryota > Metazoa > Chordata > Aves > Charadriiformes > Scolopacidae > Numenius > Numenius arquata. Next base: position 23,982,891 of record NC_133583.1, read on the forward strand.
AGAATGGACCCACAGAGAAAGCTGCGTGGTCCTTCCTGCCACCTGGGGAGCACCAGGTCTGTAGTAATGGCAGGGAGAATTTGGAGTGAAGAGGTCTAGAAATTTATTCTGGCTTGAATCAAAGGTCAGTTTTTCCCCCCATGACTATTTTTTCCTTATTTGTTGAAGGAAGGAGACCACAAAGTTGGGAACTCTGATGTATTGGAAACTCTCGGAGGCTCCAGTGACAACCATGATGTCCAACTGTTCCTAACTGTGAGTTACAGCTGGGTGTCAAACTGAGGAGAAGGAGGGTCACCCTTTGACTAACAGAGGGGCACAAGTAGGTAAGAACCAGAAACAACATGAAATACTCTGCTCCTGTTTAACCTTTCTTGATGGCTTTTATTTCCTCTTGCAAGATGGCTATAGAAATTATTATTTTAGTTTGCCTACAGGTGGCACTTTGCACCACTTCCGGAGATGCAGAGTCACCCCAGTGTGGTACCAGCCATTGAGCAGTGAATATAATTTTTTCATTCCATTTTTATTCCACCCAACATTGCATCGTAAGATGGGTATCAGCAATAAGCGCTCCAGAAGCCGGCAAGTAATGGGAAGAAAAGCCTGTAAACATTTCACACCAAGAAAAACAACTGTCCTCCTTCCTTCCCCTCTGCCACTGTGCCCAGGCGGGAGGGACCAGCTCCAGCGTAACTCGGGTTAACTCTGCACCCCCAGTTACTGCAGCTTAGCAAATTACTGCCTGCCATCACTGCCTGGGTGAGCATGGAGAACAAGAAACCTCAAACTGACATATTTTGTCTCAAAAATGGGGCAGGCTAACAGCTTGCACGTTAAGCACTGAGGATCTGAGCCGATAGATGGTAACTCACTGTTCTGCAATAATTTGATCATGAACAGTTGCATTCCTAGACTCTAAAAAGGTTAAAATTCTTATTTTGGTTCAGCACATCCCTTAGTTTAGGACAAATAAAAAAGAACAGAAAAGAAAAAAAGCCAAACAACCCTCCCCACCCTCCCTCCCAAACTTCAAGAGGAGTGCATCAAAGGCCAGCTCTGGTCCCTTAACTACTTCAATTCAATTAACTTTTTCAGGCTACCTGAGAACAGATTCAAGGTCTAACAGCACAAACGGATTCTGTATCTTGCACTGCAGAAGCCACATGTAATCCTCTTTTCTCACTTGGCTCAGAGGTTAAAATTGGGAGGGAGGAGTGGAAATCATTCCTGGACATTTTTCAAATGTTCTCTTTTCCAATAGCAATGAGAATTTCTTTTAAGAACTTAACAGAGAGAAGTCTCACTAAGCGAAAATAAAACTTCCATAAGCAGCACTCATCCACAATCAAAAGAGAATTAACATTTCGCTATTTCTGAATCCGCTTCACTTTGTAGGTGCTTGGATACAGCAGCAAATCAGATGAAGCACAGCAACGTGGGTAGCAAGGTGGCTTGGTAGAAAGGTATCCCTAAATAATTCAGGCCCTAGTCTTTTCTGTTAAAACTATAAAGGGTAATGGTAAAATTGGTTTAAAGACCTTGTCTATGTCACACAACCATTCACAGGCATTTCTTAGATGAACAAACTTTTGAAGTTATTATTTCGTTAGAAAATACGTCTCAAGCGAGAATGCATTCACTATCTATGAAGCAGCACAGCATGGCATTTATAATGTCAAAACCCTGTTTTATATGTGCATTGGGGGCTGGACTAGATGATCTCCAGAGGTTCCTTCCAACCCCAAATCATTCTGTGGTTCTGTGATTCTCCTCCTCTCTCACAATCAGAATAAATCTGTGCGCTGGATTCATTGCTGTTCTTCCCATAGCTTAAATACCATGTGTGCAACAACTGTCCCCCCCCGGCCTGACATACATCAAGTCCCGAACTTGTCCCACTACGCAGTGTACTTCAGCACACCTCTGAGCACCCATCTCCCACCTGGCCAGCACCTCTCCTACAGCACAAAACCACGAGCACAACTGCTGAGATCAGTGACACTTCTGAGGACTGCAAGAGTCAGGCCAAGTTTTAATTAGCTTGTTTTGGTTTGTTTATTTTTACAGAAGCATATGATGAATTTTTCTTTTGTCTTTTAATATCAAGGAAGAAATAGGCCAGTATTCATATTCGCTATGGGTAATTATCTCAAAAAGCTAAGCTCATCTGTCTGCCCAGTGCCTTCAAAGGTAGACAGACAAGTTATAACAGATAGTATCAGTACCATTCACAATGCCGTATTTTGCAGAAGCTATTTATTCTTCGCTTTGTCCTTAACAATGCTTTAAACCAATTTGTCTGGATAATTAACATCCAAAATCCAATTCTTCACAGATGAATTGGAGCGAGTTTGAACACCAGAGAATGCAGCTATTCATCAGCAGACAGCCCTCACAGGCTCGACAATGGCTTAAATTTTACCACACATTGAAGATGATGTAATTATCAAGCTTGAAAGGAACGTAATCTATACCAGCAAAGAAAGTATTAATAGTGGTATAATCAGCAAAGGATAAACAAGAAAGCAATATTTTACCATTGCATGGAACAACAGTACTGATTTGCAAAACCCAGTTGCCTACACTATGCACAGCTGTGTTGAGAAACAGTAAGTACTTTGGTGGAAAACTCATTATGAAGGGAGCTGCACAGTCCGGGGCTTAATGAAACCATATGAAATCTGGTATCCTTAGGTGGCTGTCATCAGTCCACTCACTGCTATCAGTCTAATTCTTCTTATTATTATTACAAGTAAACCTGTGGCAGAAATTATTTTTAACTCATCTCTCCAAAAGATACATGATCATCTGAACTCTCCCTGTGTTTTGACTTCCCTCATCAAAATTTTAACCCATAAACTCGACAGATCTGCCAGCATGGAACCCATTTTGGGCTAATGCAATCATGCGATTTGCAGCCAGTAGCCCTGTAATAACACTAGCTAGCCCTGCTGGTGGAAAAACATTTCAACTACTGCGGGTCCTGTCTAAGATACTCCTTTTGTTGATGGTAAACCTCCTCTACATTAAAGAGCTGCTGCATTTCACATACTCAATACGGTTCTATTTTTTCCCCTAATTATGGATTTACAATATTATTGGGAGCTACTTTACATGTAGCAATAGATCTGTCGGTATCCATCAGAGGAATTGTTCTCCCATCAGGATTTTTGCCTCACTCCTGAAGTCATTGATACCATGTTGATAAGTTCGTGACGTGTTAAACTTGTGTTATTAGTCCCCATTTTCCTCTTCCCTGCTTTCCTCAGTTGAACTCCAAACATGCCACACAGATACATGCCATAGATCATGGGAACTGGGGGAGGAGGGCGGTTGCCATTGCTTTCAGCAGGATGACTCTTAATTTGCACAGCACAACTATTTTTCTGTCTGTGGAACCATGGTTTTTGATTCATAAACACAATACAAATTACGCAAGGATGGAAACACTACCCCTTTAAATGCAGGCTCTCAATCCGTTATTCTGAAGGATTCCTTAAAACCACAAGCAACACCATGGAGACAACATGTCATAGTAAAAATTTTTTTTTTTAAATGAAGCTGATGTCAACAAAGAGAACACATTATACTGTTTTTCCTCTATTTGCTCTGCTCAGTAACTGAGCCAACAGGTAAACCAATGTTGGACACCATTGTTTTAAGCAGCAAATGTGTCTGTAGAAAGCTCCTGATCCGCTCTTCTTCTGATCTTTTTCAATTATTTTTTTTCTTTAAGGTCGAGACAACCTTCTCTCCACCACTTAACTGGGAGCGCTCAGACCCCAGCACCTGGCGCAGCACATCACTGCCTGACCCCATGAGCTTGTCCTTTTGCTCTGGGCGCGCTTCAAACCGGCAGCAAATGTACAACCTGAAAGACTTGCATTGCACGTCCCCCTAGATTTAATTAAGTGGCTTAGAAATAAACCCATATCACATTAATTTCATATACTATTTGAGAGAGCTCTTTAGTCAGTTTCCCAGTACATAAGGATGAAGAAAAAAACCCCAAGATTTTCCCTCCTTTGAAATATTCTCTTAGTCTCCTCTCACCCAACCTTAGCGTAAAAATGAACATTCATCCAAACCGCTGTACTTTGGGCACACAACATGGGACAAGCGCAGGAATAGATGTGGATGTAGCAGTTAGGTAATTTAGCTGTCAACTGAATACTTCAGGGCACCAGATTGTCAGATTCTGTTTCTACTTTTTTAAAATAATAACAGAAAAAAGTTAACAAAATACTGACATCAGAATATCCTGCTCAGAACAGGCACAAGAGATCACTGCTCAGAAAACGTACACGGTAGAAATGACTTATTTTCATGTAAAGGACAGAACAATCTTTCAAATCAAGATTACAGATGCTGTCTCAAAGCTTTTTGTTTCAGGAGCACTACATACAGCTACAATTGAATTTTGTGAACATTTTTTCTCTCTCAATTGCAAAGATGCCACCATTTAATCTAATCAGCAATGCCCTTGCCTTGATCTACCCATGCTAAAAATCATTGCCAAACAAAATTATTATGGAAGTAGGAAGACATTAAAGTTCCATTGTATACAGCAAAGTATATGCTATCTATTTTTACCTTAACGTTTAAAAAAGCGTGTAATTCCACTTCCCTGGAAATACAAGAAACGAGAAGAAAATACCATATTAGTGGGAATGTTTGCCTGCCTTTTCTCAACTTTAAAAGTTACCTTTCAAATCATGAGAGTAGGGGGCATGGGGTTCATACCTGAACTAAAGCTGCTTCTCATTTCCTATGGGCATTGATGATAATAGTGTAGTTTGAGCAATTCTCAACAACGCCAAGCAAAAAACCCAATTCATTCCCAAATACAGATAACCCCCTCCTGAAGCAGACAGAAAACTAATCAGAAACACCAAGTCCAGTGATAAGATAAAAGAAAAGATTAATTACCGAGAGTTATTTTCACTGAATGACAACTCACAAATTCTAGAACCATGACCAAAGGCATGAAATAATTGTATTTCCAGAAGTGAATCACAGAATCACAGAACTGCCTCAGTTGGAAGGGACATTTCAGATCATCGAGTCCAACCATCAACGCAATGCTGACAAAACCACCACTAAACCATATCACTAAGCAGCGATATCTTACCCTTTCGGAAACATGGTCACTTTTTTGCTAGAGCAGCAAGAGTTTCAGTGTCCCCTACTCATCCCCACCCTACTTTTCGCATGTAAATACAGACACTAACCATAAAAGAAGTCCTACTAACGTAGCGTTTTCAGTAAGCTTTATTCAGTGGATTCTTCTCCAAACCACTGACACCCAGCCCTTCTCACAACACTATTAAAAATTCCATGCTCATCCAACTTCTTTTCTTTTCCAGCCACATTAGCACGGCTGTGCTTGGATGACAGCCTCCCTGAGCAGAACTGTTTCACACAGGTCCAGTCGCAGGCCAGTAGGGTCAGACCCAGCTCCTAGGGGTGCTTCTGGCCCAGCGCGGAGAGAGTACACAACAGACCAGACCTGGCTCTTGTAGACCTTACTCAGGATGCCAAATTGAAGTTTTTCAAGCCTGAATGTGGACGCAGCCAGACGCGTGAGTAATGCCATGGATTTCAGGGGGGCTGCTCACAGGACTACAGTTACAATACCTACTATGCAAACACTCACCCACAGTTTTCAAAGCCAGGACTACCCATATGGTTGAAAAGTGGTTTTTGGGTCAGAGCCCTGCAGAAAGTGAGATGTTGAATTTTGTAAGCGTTACCTCAGAAAAGACAACAAATTACCCATATTTAAATCTTCAAAACTTCTACTAATATTAGGAAGTCAGCTCCAACTCGGGCTGTAGGACATGACAGAACACACAAATAATGGTTCTAGAAAGCCCATTTAGAGACCCATTGCACACCTCACCTCTTGCAAAGCAACAGAAACGCAACTAAGAACACAAACACAAAAGAAAGTACAATTAGAAACCCAAAATCTAGTGTTAATACAAGACAGAAGATATTATCCAGTCTCTGTACTACCAAGATAAAAACCACCAGCTGTCAGTAATGTTCAGTCCTTCTCTAGTCTCATTCCTCCATGATCTAAATAGTCACCGATTAGTACTTCTGTGCATTTAACTATTTAAGGGCCCAGTCCTGAAGCCCTTTGTATTTCTCCATCCAGGCTGCTCAGAGGGAACACAGGAGCCCTGGGCACCTCCTTTGGAAGGAAGAACTCAACACCTCGCGGGATCAGCACAGGAGCTCCACTAGCCCTCTGTGTGTCTTATCCATTTCCATGCTAGTATATCAAGCTAATGGCAATTGCCCCTTCATTCTGTTCCTTACGGCAACGTTTCCAAAAAAGAACACTTTAACAAACCAGACCAAATATCCAATAGCAGACAGAAACGGTAAAACCTATGCTAAAGGACAGAATTTAACACAGGTGCAAGATACAGATGGTGGGACGAATGGTGCAGGTTCATAGTACACTTAACCTCCTCCAGCTGAAGGTCCTGCCCTGCTCCCTCAACCACAGCCACTGTATCATTCTTGGTTAGAAGGCTTTTGTCAGGTCAATACATCGGCTCAACCTTGAATTGATTCAGCTCATCCCATGTATGGGGAAGTAGTGGACAGCAGGATGCGCTTTGGGTGGGCGCCAGGAAGACCACGGGCAGCAAAAATGGAACCAGGCTGTGAGACGTCTCACAGTGGTACAACAGATAGGGCAGCTGCTTCAACAGGTCCCGTGCTCTGCAAAACCCTGGGAATGATATGGTCTACAGCCACTCAGCTGGCCAGCGAGCAGAAGTACTGCATCTCAATTATTTTTGCCTAATGGCATGGGAAAGAATATGGAAACCTCTTGTTCGGCAACAAAATACTTTTACCAGAATCAGCAGTACTGAAAGAAGTATCCAAAAATTGATACTTTTCTTTCTTCTTAAAAACAAAGTCACCTTTACAAGCAAAGCGACCACAGTTTCACTTTCCCACCTTCTCAGACCATGGCATTTTGGCCAGTCATTCACTAAATTTAATTCAAATTAAAACCAGCTTGTCTTTGATAACCAAAGAGGTCGAGACCTTTAGATTTTTCAGTGAAGCATTTTTTCCAGACCTCTATAATTTTTGTGGCAAGGGTTTTTTAATGTCATATCTGCATTTATAGGGAAAATGAAACTTGAACTGATCCCATGCTTAAGTGAAAATGCTTAATTTTGGTTTCCTGTTGGAACTTGCAAATGTAGAAACTTTTTTTTTTTTGGGAGGGTGGGGGAGGGGCAAAGGAAAATAGCTTTATAAAAAACAGGATTCAATTTTAACCATGAAGTGTGAATTTATCCACTATGGTGAATTCTTCACCTTTTTGGAGGGGCCTGGGGGAGGGACCTGTAAATTGGAAAGAATTTTTGGACCTTGGATGCAGTTCTTCATGGCAGCCCATACACCAACAGTCCCCATGTGCTGGGAAAGACCAAGAAGAAGGATTATACTACAAGCTAGAGCCAGTCTCTGACACAGAGCAAACCCAGGTTGTTTCCAGTAGAATACTGCAAATGGATGTAATCCTATTCTGTAGGGCTGAAACCAAGTCTTTCCTTTCACCACTTAGAAAATTAATAGGAAAAAAAAAAATGCCCATGCCTTGATTTCAGGAGATCGTCAGTGGGCTCTACTAGCAGCACTACTGCTAGCATCAGACAGAGTAAAAAGCATCATTTCAATCTCCAGGACCCTCAAGTACCAAAAATGCTGTAATGCCATCTTCATTGCCAGTCTGTCCTATCCCCACTGCACGTTCATACATCTACTGGGATTTCTTCTGGTTTGGATTTCCTTAGAGCACCAAGCTTGGCTCAAACCTTGGGAACAAGAGGGGGGTAATTTCCTTGTTTATTGTTGGGGGGAGGGTTAGGTTTGGTTTGGCTTGGTCTTTAACTACTCCTAAATTCAAGACTTTCAAGTTTTTGCCTCTAGCATTTATGGTATGTTTCCTAACTTTAAGGATCTTGAAAGAAAGGCATGTAACCACAAAAATCTGTGTAACCTAACCTCATCAGACTCCTGCTCTTACTTGTTCTCATCACTGATTTGTGTCATTATTTTGAGCCTCTGGCTCAAATGAAATCTTTTCTCAGACACTCGAGATGAATTTCCAAAGGACTGGATTTTCTGCTTAGTTGCTGTATTTGAAATGGTAATACCAGGTAACATTAAGGAGAAGGGGAAATAGGCTGTGTCATGTGGACACATGGTTTTTCAAAGGACACAATCCTACCCAGCTCTAGATAATTCCTGTTAAACATTACTTGGAACTTCAGCTCCAGTATTAGACAGAACTCAACAATCTTCCAAATTAAAAAAAGTCATTACATTATTCATGTGGCAGCAAGTAAAGCATCAGGTTGATGGGAGTAGAGAGGAAAACATCCAGGTTTTCATCTTCTCATGTCAAGCATGTAGGGCAATAAGACAAAGAGGACAACATCCAGGTTTTCATCTTCTCATGTCAAGCATGTAGGGCAATAAGACAAAGAAAAAAGTCACTGTCCTGTTGTATCTGCTTTTTAATTCCCTCAATACTGAAACATGCTCACAACTGCCACAAGGGCAAGTAAATCCGTATGTTCTCAGATGTCACAGATACTACACTTCTCCTCCAGGTTTACATAGGCACAAGTGACAACTACAATGATTTTTACTTCCATTTACCCGAATTACAGTGTTTTTCTTCCATCAAGAAGTATGATGATAACTTAGAAGTATATAATTACCCTCCTCTGCTGACACTGAAATGTCACCTCCACAGAACATCTACTACTACTCGTTATTCCACTAAATTCACTATAAATTACATGGGTTGCTGTTACAAGTACAAACAAACACCTTCCCTCCCGTCCTACAAACCCTGCGGAGGCAGAAGATGGCACTTGGGAGAGATCTCCAGGTAAGACGTCTACTCCCCTAAGGAAATGCTCACCCAGAAGATTCCAGAGTTGGGTCACCCCAAAACACCACAAAGTAAGCACCCGTCTAATTCCATGCATGTGTCTGCAGCTGTGGGAGCAGAAATCAGACCAGATGCTCTCCCACCACCACTCCCCAACAAAGCCTTTCAAGCACCATGCTGCAGTCACTGCTGCTCTCACGCTCCCTCTAGCCCAGCGAGTCTTTCATTCTCTCTAAATAGGGGAGACTTCAGAAGAGCTTGGAAGTGCCCAGTAGGGTCTAACCCTTGGCAGGCTGGAAAAATTTGTGAGTGGTGAAATCTGAGTGCCTCAGACCGAGAGTGGAATGGAACTGAACAAAAATATTGCTGCACCCAAGGCAGTATGACTTTAGTAAGTCCCAACGAGTGGGAAGGAAGGTCTGGCACTATGTTGTGCAAAAACCTCCACCTTCTTCCTAGCTGGGAGGTGCATTCAGCACCTCTCAGCAGAGAAGAGTGGAAGAACTGTTTGCTTCTTGACCATGATCAGACTTTTTCTTGCTGTCCCCACGCTTGCCTCGAACTCCAGCCTTGTCTGAATGAAGATGCTGTTACACCTTAGCATGTACCAAACTCTCCGAAGTCCCCAGGCTCCACATCCCATACAGCAATGCCAGGAAACACAAGAAGCTCCAGGACCATGCAAGAGGTCAACAGAAGTTTTCAGGGCTGCAGTGTTGGAACCACGGGAAAGGCAGACCCTTAGCTCCTGCTGGAGGTGCTCATGTCCTTGTTTAGACTCCACCTTAGTTATACAGCAAATTATATACATTGGACTGAGCTTAACCAAAGAAAACCCTGCAAACAATTTACTTTAAGAGCTGGATATCATTAAAAGTCCCATACCAATGGGAGCTGTAAGATATTCTCCTCAAACATCTCAAGAGAATGCATAAATAACAAATATTTAGCAAACAACAAAACAGAGAAGGGGCGGAGGGAATATCTGATCCAGGTCCCCATGTTGTCATGGTGACTTCACATCCATTATGTACTTCAGACACATTTAGAAGAAAGCTACATTTTTACCCCTCCCCAACCAAATAAAGCACAGAAGGAAAAACAAAAATCCTGGCAGCTTGTCACAAGCCACTCAAATGGCAATTGAATCCTTTGATCAGGCAGCAGCGCTGAAGTATTTTAATCAATACTAGTGCTGCACTGTGATTCATGTACTCAGACAACATGGAAATAGACATAAGCAGAAAATTAAAAATAATAATCTGTTCAACCTAGTTATCATACAAGATGAGGGTACTGTTTGAAACGTTTCTGACCACGCTTATATCAGGCAGGTTTCTGCTTTCAGAATATTTAAAAAATAATTACTTACAACATCATTTTACTCTTCCCTGGTTGCAGACACTGTTTGCAAGAAATTGGTTGTCTTTTACCAAGTACTACTGGTTCCACATGCTACTCCTATCACACATAGCAATCAAATAGCCTTAGTCTGCTCAAATGTAATAAAATCCTCTAAATATCTACATGCAAATGCTGCATAAGTACGGATTTTAGGAAGTATGCACCATAGAGATCATATAATCAATCCAGCTCATTACGGCAGGAAACACAGCAAACACTTTACTACCAGCTTCCAAATGGCTCACACAAGCATGCATTGCCAAATGCCGCTAAACATCCCCACCTCTGCACCAATAAAAGGCAAATGCATAATATAGTCAAAGAGCAGGCATCTGTTAAGACACCATTTTCTAAACGATACCTGAAAAGACATTAAAGACTGCGTGAGAAAGCACGATTTGTAACAGCTCACAGCATGCAGCTTACCAGCGGCTCCCAGCACAGCCTGGCCAGCCATCTGCCCCCGTCCCCCCTACCTCCAAGCTGGTGCAGGAAATCGCCGCATGCGCTTCACAGAAGGATAATTCTGATAACCCCCACCCTCCAAGTTAATCAATTAATGAAGCAAGACTGTTTTTCCTTACTAAGCAGCGTATGGACACTGGGTCACTTGAAGGTTGCCTGTTCTTTCCTGCCGTAGGGCCTCCCAAATAACAACGGCCCATCCAAATTCAGCCTCTTTTTTTTTGCCTTTTTTTTTTTTTTTTTATATGCATTCAAAGCTGTAGGAATACACTCAGTCCTTGACAATGCCAGCTTGCATGATGAAAGAGCAAAAGTAGTTTTGAGACTGCAGAATGCCTTCCCTGGGTTACCATGGAAATAAATGTGGGAAGGGGAGGGGGCTTTGCTGCTGGTAATGCTGCTACTCACTGGAGATGCTTCAGAGCCAGGCTGCGTGGGACTACACCAGGAGAAGAAAATGTGGTTTACTACTACCACTATAATTTTAGCTGAACTTACTTTCATTTTCACCAAATTCCATATAGTTGAAAAGCATGAAACTACTCAGAGATGCTAGGCGGATGCTGTTTGAAACAAGCATGGTGTAAGAGCCCTTGAAAGAGAAGCTGGAGAACTAGAATTTTATTTACATATTGGAATTTGCACAGATGGGAATTAATGCTCAATTGCAATTAAAAATTGCTTGACAAGGATGAACCTGTTGCAGAGCTGCGGCTGTAGTAAGGATGACTAGTTTCAGGAAGGCTTGATAAGGAGCATCAGCTTATCATTCAAATGCAGGGTAGCATTTGTGTTACGGACAATTATCATGCATAGAATGAAACAGATCACCTCAATGATTATGCTGTCGTTTGCAGAACTGAGAAGAGCCGATCAGCAGAAGGCGGCTGGACACTGCGACACCATGGTGGCTCCTGCGGTGAGACCCTGACTCCACGCCAATGCGCCACTCCCCCTCCTTGGGTCTTGTCAAAGTTCCCGTTAAAAGTCAACCAAAATAATCCATGGTAAACTGAAGCCTGGCACCAAAATCCTGGCGAGGATGGCCAATACAGTTTCATCAAACTGATTCAATTTGATGCAAATTTAGTTTGCATCAATTCACGAGCTGCTAGGTGCAGTGACATTAACGCAACGCTTCTGACCAAAGCACTGCCCCATATTTCCCACAAAGCAACAGCAGCTTCCACAGGCACCAGTTTACCATTAACTACTACTAACGCATTTAAATTTTGCATGTGAAAAAAGTCCCCATGCACTGTCTCTAAACACATCAGAATTACTAAAGGTTTTTTTAATAATAGTTATTAAATAGAGAGCTCCACCTCGGCACACCAGCCAGACATCCTCTCTCCTCAGCCACTCCTTCGGGGACACCAAGAAGCCCAGGTTACATAAGCCCATTTGGGGTTTGCAGGCACAGCAGCCAAAGGCGATCCACTCCTAATTCCACCATAATTTACTTACCATTTCCAGTGGGCTTTTAACTTCCAGTGGGTTAAAAAGTTAAGCCAAGGAGAGAGAAGGGAAGCGAGTTGTGGGCCATGCAAAAGGCCAGAGGTGGAACAGAGGTGAGGTAAAGATGCCAGGAGAACAGTTCCCAGCCGGCCAGGCAGGGGGCTGGGCAGACCCCTCAGGCTGGGAGTCTCTGCACAACCCCCCAGCTGCCTCAGCAGCCCCTGCCTTCTCCCTGCAGCTCCCTCCTCGTCCCCCCGGTCCCATATGGGGGAAAAGGAAACACTACCGGTGTCCCAGTGCCCCTAAAGAGGTGGCTGATATCTCCCACCCATGTGGGCCAGGGGAGAACTGCTGGGAGAAATACCTTAAGCTGGGTCGCTTTCTGACTCCTCACTGCAGCAACCTCTGCCTTCGTTGACAATATGAAGCTTGTGCAAGAGAAATCTTTTCATTGAGAGAAGGGGAAAAAAAAAACCAGTATGAAAAATGTTTTCCCCAACAACCCACATCAGGAAGATGAAGTAATATTACATTCATACGTATCCCATCTCTAGAAGACATACTGCTGGTACAGGAGTGGAGAAATCCCAGAGGGAAGGCAGTCCATCTTCCTGAGAAGCGGAGAGCAAACGGTCCAATCCACATATTTCTTTCTACCTGTTCTCCTCCTCAGTAAACAGGAATTCAACTTTTCTTTACTAGGCCACAAATCAAAAAGCAAATCTTATTTATTTTATGACAATAAAGTTAAGTTTTGCTGATTACATGGTACCCAGATCACACAGCGCGTGATTCTCCCTGCCTTCCTGTGCTCCTACGGCTGCCTCCACCATCACGTCTTTATAACCACTAATTGCAAAGTTTCACTCAAAGCAAAATCCCAATTCCTACACAAACTTAAGGAAGAGCAGAACTAAATCTGCCAACACGAACACAGCAAAACACCGTAAAACACCAACTGCTACAAACAAGCCACAGGGAAGGGCTGAAAAGGCTTAAAACTGCAAACAGCCAGAAGCCAGAGTAGCCCAGCAACTGCTGCAGCTGAAAGCCAGGGAGCAGCTCTGCACGGCTCATCCAGCCCACCCCCACACGGTCCTGGTCACGTCCCACCCATGCCAGCTTTCCATGGTGTCCCCCTCACATCCCCAGCAGGCACCGACCAGTGCAGGATGGAGCTAGTCTGGAGCAATTCGTGTGCCCATTGCCCAGCTGGCAGCTGCCAGCACGATGGCTTTGCCCACCCGTCTCCTCCTCTCCAGAGACCTGTCTCTTTGGCTCATGAATTTTGGAAAAACTGAAAGGGAAAAGAAAAAAAGAAAAAGTATTCTGGAGCTCTTTACCCCTTTCATCAACCTGCTCTGAAATGAGCCTGCAGTCTCAAGAGCAAGGAGGGACAGACAGCACAATTGCACGAACCTCACTTCCTCAGGAAACCAGGTTAAAAAGCCACACTGTCGACTATCAAGGAAGCTCAGCAAGATCAGGGGAATTCACAAGGGAGCAGTTCAGACGTATTATTCTTTTCTTTAAAAGGTAGCCTGCCAGAGAGAGACAAAGGTAACTGAGGCACAGCAGAAGGCCAATAAATTGCAGGAATAGCATACATGGATTATCAAAAGTCAAAGAATATGTATATTTTTATATGTATATAAAAATCACACCAGGTACCTAGGTATGTCTGGAAAGGACAGCCAGGAGGTTTCTTCAAAGGCTCCCTGAGCAAATAAAAAAGCATTATTGTTTTTGACTTTCTAACAGCTAAATAGCAACCAGCTCTTCCCAGCCTACATTCCTGAGATTAAGTGGGTAATGCCACTGTGCTGGAGGAGAGTAAAACACACATCATACCATGTCTCCTAGTAACAAGGCAAGATATCAGATGTGCAAAGCTGAGGGGAAAAAACAGACTTTAGTCTTTTATTGAGAAAGAATAAATGGTACAAAAATGACAAGTGAATGGCTCTTTATTACTATGTGATCCTCCTATAATCTTTCTGAAGCTTTTTATTAGAGTTGTTCACACTCAAAGAAATGAAGAATTAATCTCTCGATTGCTAGTAGCTTGTAGATTATTGATAACCTCTTGCTGGAAGAAGAAAATAGAGATATAATTTTAAAAAAAGGCCATTGTTAAGGCTAAACTATAAACTAACACTTCAAATCATGTACACAGCAAAACAGGGAACAAGGAGATACCTGTTATTTGTTTACCCTTTATTTAATACTCTGACAACTACATTCACCTGCTAATGAAACAAAGGAAAACACTGTGAGCTTGCCTACGTGCAACACTAGATATCTGACGCAGACACTTCAATTGCTGTGTATTAATAGCATCAGCAGTTGCATGCAGCAAAACCCACCAAAAACTCCAGGGAATGCAAGCAATCACTCGAGCCATACAGTAACACTATGCAAAAGAGCCATTTTTTTGAACAGAGTAAGAACTTTTAAAAAAACAACAAAAATTTACAATTATTAATTTGTCTGAGAGCTACACAAGCACACCATGTGAATGTATTACGGCTTCCCGAGTAAAACAACTACAAGTGAAAGGGTACACCAGCTCATGAAAATGGAGAATTGGAGAGGTACCTGTTACACACAGGGACAGGCTGTGGTTTGCAATATGTATTTTTAAAATTTTCTCCTGCGCAGAGCTGACTGTGTGGGCAGCCAGGCAACTCAGGATGTTTTCTGTGTGCCATACAGGTGTTCCACATATTCTAACCTAGTTCAAGTTACTAGAAAGGAAGCTGAAGGGATTTTTTTTAAAACATTTTAAAACCTATCTCTGCTAATCGCCAGCATTTCCTTCTCGTACAAGAGCAGAAACGTTCCTTGTTTGGGCTAATACGGCTCAGAGTTGCTACCTTAAAAACTAAGGCTGGTTTAAAATGTCAGTAAAAAAAACCATCTTTTTATGAAACAGTGTTCATCAATTATTTTCCCCCCCCTGAATCTGAAGTTACTACAGGGGCATCGCAACTTTAAAGCATGATTGTTCCAATCCACTTGGAGTTTCCTTGGTGGTATGAAGCCAGCAATGGGGTTTCATCATTCTTCAGTTGTTAGATAAATTTTTGAAAACCAAATACATTTTGAGAAAATGGAACTACCTTTGCTGTCAGTCACCTCTGCTGCAAAAATAAATTCCTTTAAGGACTCAGCATTTTTGCTTTTTTAGGCTTACACAAACTAAACAGAAAATTTTGCCCTGGTCATACAGACTTCTGCAACTTATTTTAGACATTTCCCCTTAAGACCCTAAGGAAAAAGAAAGAGAAAAGTTTAAATCACTTGGAGGGTATAACTGGTGTCAAAAGAAGGTTAAACACCAAATAACAAGGAAAAAAAATTACTGAGCAATAAAACTAGATGAATGGGTCTTTATATGAAAAAAAAAATAATCTTTGCTACATCCATTTCATGCCATGTATTCAATAAGTGCATTAAATTTCATTGTACTAGTAATAGGTTATTAATATTATCATCACCCACAACTGACAGGCAGCACTAATGACTGCCTTGAGCAGCAAACCCTTGCGGCAGGCTCCCAGCCCAGGGCTGCAGTGGCCAGAGGCGCTGCTATAGAAGCCAGGCCAGGGAGGGCCAGGGGAGAAGCCAGAACCCAGCCAGCAAGAAGTGGGGAAAGGGGGGAGCGTGGCTATTCCTGGGAGTACAATGGAATGAAATCTATCAGAAACAAGTATGAGAGGTGTGAAGTGCCTTTTTTCCATTCTCATTTTATTTCCATCATCAGCATATGCTTTGGAAGTAGAACTTGTATGAAGTCACTGATGTGAGCTTTGTATTTTTTTCCAAAACATTTAGAAAAGAGGAACAAAACTAGAAAGCAGAAACAACAAAATATGACATGCATATTTATTAGCAGTTGACTTTGCAATTTCCAATTTGGTTTTTATCAGGACAAAACCCCATGGACTCATTTCCTCCAGTTTCCAGCAAAATTCATTATTAAAACACAGAGTTTTAAATAGACCATGACTTCACACGAAAACCAAAGATAGCCTCTGTACAAGGGGAACCACAGTTGCGTACTTTGAATGGTACATAACACTGAGCAGCTTTAGAAAGAGCAGGAGTTAGGCCAATTCTTTCCAAATTTTTATATGTATAATTCTTAATTATATATATACACATGCATGCATAAATTTTACATATATGTATATATACACCTTGACCATCATTCCCTTTAATAACTACAAACATATAAAGAAGTAGTTTGCTGCTGTTACAGTAATTTTTCATGGTTAATTTTATGTACCATGTCTTTAAGAGCAATGGGAATAAGAACTTATTCACAAGTAACAGTGAACAACTTTCTTCTAAAACCTCCAGTCTCTGCTCCACAGTGGGCAGTGCAGGAGAGCAGCACACCGTGAGCACTCAGGTCTGTGCAGTTCTGAAATCATCCCAGTACTAGAAAAAAGTCCAGCAGTAAACACAGGCTGAAAAATGCTCACATTTCCTTATTTTGCCAAGAAGAGGGGCGTAGGGGCACTTAATCCATGGATCCTTCCCAAACCAGCAAACTGCAAGCAGGCACCTTCAGTAGAAGCTGCATTTTCTAAAGCTACTTTTACTCATCCTCCTCCCAAATCCCGGACACAGTCATCCTGCAAGATCTCAGGCACATACCATACTCACCATACTTAAAAAAAAAAAAAAAAAAAAAAAAAGAGAGAGAGAAACCCAGCACCCCCAAGACACAGATGTGATCTCCCCTGAGCCCCCCGCTGACTGCGCTGGTGGGGGGTTGCAGTCTCCTCCACGCAGCACTGAAGCTGGAGGCAGCACTGGGATGCGCTTCAAGGGGTGCAGGAGGGCGTGGGGAGAAGGGAAGAAAGGGGCAGTGAACAGAATGAATCTCTGCAATTACCTGAATATGTGGGTATGTATGATGTCGGTAACTCATCATCCGCATTTCTGTGGATTTCACGTTTTTTTGAAGACCTGGGACATGGAACGCCAGCCCTTGCTCTTGGTGAGAGCACTTTGATAGCAGCTTGTCTGACCAGCGTCTAGTTTTAATTTTATTATTACTACAAAAGCACCTAACAGTCCCAACGGAAAGCAGAGCCCAGCGAGATAGGCACTGTATAAATACTTACTAAAAACAGTCTTTGTTCATAGTCCAAACAAAGAATGCTTGAGAATGAAAGAAAAGGAACAAAAAAAAAGAAAAAAAAGGAAAAAAAAAAAGGAAAGTGCTGCCAAGGCTTCACAGCGGGAACAGAACTGGAGCATGGACTCCTGGCCAGTGCATCCTACCCTGCTCTCCTCCCAGGGCTGCCCCGGCTCTGGCACCAGCCATTGAGCTGGCAGTATTGCTTCAGAGAAAAAAAAAAAAAAACAAAAAAAACAAACCAGAAAAAAAAAAAAAAGTAAACTGGAGCCTTTGTTTTCCCACTCCCCGAAGTAAATAAATGAAGTACATGTATTCTTCATGCACACAACTCCTGACTGGCACACGGGAGAGGCAGGGAAATTCTTGTGGGAATCCCCTGCTAAAGCACTGGCAGAACATCACTGGCACTAGAGAAAGCAAATCCGTACATTAGTCACAGCCCAATGCAAACAGCATATGCAATTCTGCAGAAAAAAAACAGCAAAGGAGCACACAGAGAATAGACACCATGCAAAGAAGTTAGTACCATAACAGCATTTCACACAAGAAGTAGTAAAAAGAACACAGTATTCTACCATATAGATTCGTTTGCACTGAGCAGTAAGTATAATTGCAAAGAACTCATTCCCTTAAAAGATTTAAATTAGTGCTTCCAAGCAAAACTTCAAGTCTTTGAAAGAACGCCCTTCCTCTTCATGCTATGCTGAAGTGGGGTCATTCCACAGCTGCCACTACAAGGTTTAACATTGGAAAGGTCTTGTCCTCCGGAAGCAGAAGAGCATTGGATTTACTTTCACAACTCTATTAATAAGGTATTAGTTGGCACATGGAAAGAGGCAGGTGGGCTCATGTATAGATTTATAGTAAAGTAATATTATACAGAACAGAAATTGTGTTTTCATAAGGATCTATCTACATGTAAACAGGGATTAATTCTCACACACATGCCAAAACACAGCAATCTTAGCCAAAGGAATTGAAAGGTTTAATTGAATTAATTTAATTGAATAAACAGCTATTTTTCATGAGTAAAGGTGACAGAACCCCACAATAAGAGAGTCTTCTCCTCTGTGCAAGCATTTCCTGCTGGGACAGGCAGAACATTACACTGCTTTCCTCTGGACACCTAAACACCCAACTGGACCCAGAGGCTTTCTGCTTCCTCTTGCCCTGTTTTCAAGTTGATTCAGAAACAACAAAAATGGTGTTAGACAAACTACTTTGCAGAAATTTGCACAGTAACAAAGAGACTATGATTATATTAGCAATTTCAGCATGGACTATCACTCTACTTCCGATTTATGAAAAAAGCTTTTGCATTCAAAGCTTTACCCTGCAGCTTTTGCAATTATCTGTACACGTGTATGCTTTCGTGTAAAACAAAGCAAAGGTCTTTCTTTCATTTTCCCCTTCATTTTATCCTTTGCTGCAAAGAGAAAGGTTACAATTCACTCAATTGCTCATTTCTCTACCAGGCATAAGAGGTACAAGTGACCTAGTTTCTTTGCCAGAAACCAGCAGCAGCACACTTGCCTGGCACGGCAAATCAGTGCATCCTGCTACACCAAGGGAAAAGTTCCAACTGTATTAACACAAATGTAACAAATAAATAAATAAATAAATCTGGGCATTCCTATTAATTTCTTTATTGCATCGATCAAAAAATCAGTGCCTGTACAAAGATCTGTAAAATTACAATCAGCTCAAGCCTGTAGTTTCTCGAGCCTTCATCTTGGATTCTGGAATGTGTTCAATCATAATTAATCAGACTTAATGATAATCTTATTATACAAAAGACTTTTATAAAAAAAAAAAATATCCCAAAGCACTTTATGAAGTAACAGTTCTATTGACATGGAATAATATAGCAATTACAGAAATTCAATCACCTCCCAGCTGAGATTTAGCAGGTTTTTGCTAAGGGAACCAGACAAAGAAATACAAATCAATGGACTGAATTCTTTGATTTTTGCCAGCTGCTATTTTGCAGCATCCTTACAGGGCACCGAGCAGAGCTGTCAGAGGAGCTGCTCCATAACCAGAGTCCAGCCTGAGACACTCTGGACCTGACAAAAAGTCAGTATTTGCCGGAGGATTTACTTTTGTTCTCTTAGTTTTCAAATAGCCACGATAGCCATCCTTGCTTGAGGAATAAAGTTACCAGGCCCTCTTGTCTTGCACTAACTTGCCTATTTTATGGCACCCAGGGCTTCTATTTTGAATGTTGTTCTTTTAAGCAGTCTCTTGCATGGGTTTAAATATCTGGCACAAGACAGTCAAAAGAGTTCTTTGTTCCAGCTTGCTGCCAAGAGGTTTGAATTTGGGCTGGTTATCGGTTGTTTCATCCATACTAACGACATGCTTTAGACAAACATTTGGCAATGCGTTCTTGGCTCCAGAAACACATTTTTCTCGAGGAAATATCTTTCCATACTGCTAAACGATTATGAAAAAAGAGGATCCCTGTATGGAAAAGGTGGGAAACGACTGCACCAGTTACAAAACAAAACAAAACACAACTTGAACCTGTTGGACTGCAGGAAAAAAAAATAGGGCACAAGTGAAGCAGTGAAAGGTAAAACCAAGAAATACCCACGTTTCCCACAGTGAGTAAATGCGTCAAGCAAATCACCCGTGCCCCCGGGTTAGTTCCAGCAGTACTAAACCATAGTTTCACTGAACCACCTTGGGACTGTTCCTGCTGCATTCCTCTCCAACCTGCAAAACACGATTTTCTGCACAAGTAAGCTCAAGTTTGTATTAAGCTAAATGTTTTGTTGCCCTAGCCTTCTGCCTGCTTTCAGGATCTGTTCAGATCCTCTTTAATCAAAAAGAAAATTAAGTTTTATGCGCTTTTGTCTCCTTCAGCAGTATACCTTGAGAAGATTCAGGATCTTCTTTTTTAATGAAACAAGTTACTTTGATTTTAAGAAGAATAAGGGACTTTAACTCTTGCAGCACAGTGCACAGAGCCCCAGGATTGCCCTTACTGTTCCCACAAACACATCGCAATGTGGCTCCTCCAGAGCCTGGCAAACACCTGGTAACTGCATCTCAGGCAGCAATAATCTGCTGTAATTTATTAAGTTGAGCTTCAACAGATGTTTAATCAGGGCTGAGGTTTATTATCAATAAATTTGTCATGCTCACTTAGATTTGCTTCTAATTAGGGATGCATAAACTCCCATCGCCTAGCTTCACGGCTCCTTTGAACACACAGTTTCAAAGTTCGGCTTGGCTGAGAATTACTGCTTTATTTTTCAGTATAATTCTTTTATGGGACTTTGAGACAAAACTGAAGAAAAGAGTAACAAAAGAGTTGACCATAAACAATACAAGAAAAGAAAGAAAAAAAAAGAGTGGAAGTGAAAAACAAAGGATTTGGATAACAGATGGAAAGGGAAGAGGGAGGGGAGCAGGGACATTCCATGGCCTGTAAACTATTTCATCCCAGCTTAGCTTTTGTGAGATCAGATGTGGAATTCCTCTATTTTAATACACTGCCCAGGTATGAGGGGTGGAGGAAGGGGAAGAAAGGTGAGGATACGTTTTTAGTCTGTGCACAGGATAAAAGACAAAGGAAAAATGAGATTAATTTATAAAGGGTACCAATTATCCAATTCAATTTTGCCAACCCTCCAAACATAAACTTTAATGTTCCTCCTGACATTTAAGAGCTTTCCAAGCTGTGTTTAGGGCTGTCCACCTCTCATCTAAACGGAGGTACCCCGACAGTCAGGTCTGGCAGCATCTCACCCAGACAGACCACAGAGTTTTACAAGTGAGCTGCTCTTACAGTATTTCCAAATTGATCCCAGACTGACCCTTTCACTGACTTAGTCAACATTTTAACTTCTGCCTGGGCTAAAGACAATGCGTATCACCTGAAAAATGTAGTATCGTAGATTTGCAAAAGTCATCTTAAATCCTGCAACCATAAATAAAATATTGTTCATTTACAATGAACATTAGAAACCTGGACCTTTGCTAAAGGAGGTGCTGGGCTGCCAGCTGCCACTGCTGGGCGTGCAGCGTTCCTTCAGCTCCCGCGGTTCTCACTCCAGCTCCAAGAAGCAGCTCTCCAGGAGGCACCCACACTGCTGCTCCGCTTTGCTCTCAGGAGATGCCTGCAGCTTCATGGGTCCAGTCTTTCCCCTCTCCTTTTGTCGTCCCCCTCCCCCCCCCCCCAATCAATTAGAAAGAAATCTATCACTAGGCCAGGTCAATATCCATGAGCAATTCTTCAAGCCTTCTCTGTATTCTCTTCAGCTTAAGGGAAAGAAAAATAAAAAAAAAAAAGGCAATGGAAACCTACAGGGTGGGGCCACGGAGCATAAATCTGCAGCTCCTTAAAATTAGCAGTAGTGAAGAGAGAAGCAACCCAATGTTCCCAGCTGCACAGACTCAACTGAATTCCTGAGCAAGGGTCCACTAATGAAAATGACCCATCCTCAATTCTCCCAAGATTAATATTGGGACAGATCTCAAACACAGGTGGACTTGCCAACACATATACTGCAATATCACTAACTGATCATGGATTTTATCAGGGGAAATCAGTCTTTATACCAAGAATGTACATAAACTATGAACTACACACACATGTTTATAAGCAGAATAGTTGCAAGACTTATTTTAAACATCTGCTAAGCAGATGATTCCCAGGCCTTCAGCAAGAAACGTAATTCCCCTTCACTTCTCCTGTTCTGCAGATTTCTTGCCCTTTACTAGTTGTCTAGAGACAGAGTAATAGGTTATGTTGCATTAAAATCAACAAGGTAGACTAGGTTTATCAGGTGGGGGTAGGTTTTTTGATTAATTTTTACTAAAAAAATAAAAGAACATAAAATAAACAAAAAAACCAAAAATACTAGCCCTGAGGTTTCAAAAGTTTCCCATAAAACCGTAAGTTCTTCAGACTTTATAGTGCTCATCAGAAAAAGTAATTTCAAAGAGCAAGATACAACACCAAGTACTCGGGATTGTGAGGACATCCCAGGGTTTGCAATCTCCCAGCTCCAGCAGCGATGCCAGCAGCCCAGGCGTGCTGGGGTCCCCCTGCCCAGTGCATCTGCAGGGACCTCCACGGGTGCTGCCACCACCCCCTGGCCTGTACCTTGGATGCTGAGTGTGTTTAAGAGCAGAGCGTTCTGGAGGAGTTACATCAGGTGCCATGATTTATTTGGTATTTTCCAACCAGGAAAAAAAAAAAAAAATCCATCAAAAAATGCCCAGTTTTCACTTCAGTCAATCCAGTACAATTGCCGAATCCTTGGACCATACCCCAATTGCCGAATCCTCGGACCATACCCCGACGTGTCAGACTGAAAATGCCTCTCAAACATCTGTGCACCCTGTGTCTCCTCTAACCATCAGGAATGGCATTAAGAGAAACAAGAATGTCAAGTGTTTCAGAGAAAGTCACTTGAACCGCTAATGCCAGGTCACAGCCACACAAAGCAAATGCACTTCCCAGGACAGAGGGCCTCAAAGCAGACGCTTTGCTGAGCAACACAAACCAGCTGGTTAATAAAGAAAAAAGGAAATACAAATAAGTTACCTTGAAAAACAAGTAAAGCACAGCCACAGATTTATGTTTTCCATTGGGAGAAGAAACACAGTTCGTGTGCTAGCTACTTAAGTTGTATTATTTCAAAGATAACCTTCAATAAAATGTTAATTAATCTTAAAGCTTTTGATTAAAAACACCAATGAGGCACGTTATGTCCAAAATCACAATATAATTGCTCATATTGCTTAGGCACAGTACCTTAATACAATGTTCAGCAGAGGGTAAAGAAAAAAACATGAAGAGAACAAAAACTGCAAGAAAATAAGTTATTTGGCAGGCGGGGGATTACTTCATACAAAATTATGCATTTTAGTCACAAACCAGCCACTGACCCTCTCTACACATCTAATACTACACAGTTTGACCTGCAAGAGCTAAATGCAACCTAATTTGTACCTCCCTCTCTCCAGTTATCAATTGCTCCTCAGGATGAAGAGCAGTGAGAAGCTGGTGCAGGGGTACAGAAGCACTGCGGAGACAAACAGGGTACGACCACCGAGCTGGGGACATTTGTGCCTCCAGGAGCTGGTGCAAAGGGACTGAGCCCCACTTCCCCCAGCACTGGGGAGCCTCCCGGTACTCACCCCAAAGTCAGTATCTGATGGCCTGAGTCCAGGTGATAGAGACCATCACCCTTTACAACACGTTATTTTGTTGACTTCAGAAAAGAAATATTACTACAGCAAAATTTTCTGGCTCATTTGTCTACTCTGTTTTCTATGCACACAGAAGTACAGACAGCAGCTGGATGCTAACACCAGATTTTAACCCTCTGGTGTCTCACACCAAGGCTGCGCAGTGAGCTCAGCTCTGCACTGGCACAAACCCCAGCGACCTTCCCGTGGTCTCTCATCCCAGCATGGCGTGCACGGGCCAGCGTGTGTTCAAGAACATTGTGCATTGACAAAGCTGGGTCTGACCAGTCACATGTCTGTAATTACTGTCCGTATTGAGGTAAAGCCTGCAGAGGCACCAGGACTCCACCGCACAAACGATCGCAAAACCTTACGATGAGCTTAGTAGTGTAAGAATTGTCCCTTCTGAGTGTCTTTGCTCCCACCATTAACCTCTCATTCAACAAGAGTATCATTTCTAACAACAGCTCATGAGAAGGTGACAACGATTGTGGTTTTATCTTCTGCAGAGTTTTGTTCAAAGCCTTTATGAAAAAGTCTCCCCTCATTTTTTTTTTCCTTATGGGCACATAGGAAAAGCCCCAGTAGAGCATATAAGCATTTCTGACACACACACTTAAAACATTACAAGTACCATATGAAAACATTTTGGAAATAAAATGTTCTGAATTTTACTCTTTTTCTAAATCAAGACAGGAATACAGAATTTTTAATGCGAGACCACTCATCCTTTCATCTTTAAGCATCAAGTGTCATCTGGTGGATTGATACAGAACTGCACTGAGAGTAACCTTTCCTCAGAGGAAATTTTACTCAGGAAGTAAAAATAAACAAACTAAGCAGAGATAATATTTATCTATGACCTCAGAGATGCGAATAGAAGTACAAATCTCTATCAGGTGCAGGTGTTTAGAAGAGGATCAGCCATGAGACTCTCAGAACACATCTAGAGATTTGATGGACTTACCTCACTGAAGTTCAGGAATCTCCAGTTATTTATGACTTACAATCTGAAAGCTACCAAAAAGCATTCAGAAAGCTACTAAAAAGTTGTAGGTCTCCAGCAAAGACACTAAAAAAACCTTAGTCAAATTACATTTAAAAAAAAAAAGTGAGTAATCTGAGATCCATAAGTAACTACTTGAATGTGGAACTGGAGCGTTAAAGGAAAACAGTCACCTTTGGTGATATGTCAAACTGTTTTCCCTCATGGGGAAAAAGAATACAAAATCAGATGCTTTAAACAAGGTCAACAAGTACGCTGCAACGCTTTAAATAAAAGAGCAAATGCAACCTAGAAACCAAACTTCCTATTTCTTTCTGTGCATTTCAACACACGTTCTGGTCTCTTCTCTCTAAACCAAGATTACCTACCTCTGACATCATGATTTAAAAAAATATACATCTCCTTTCTCATCACTGAAGCAGGAGACAGAGCCAAGAAGAGAGTCTACAATAACCTTCTAATGAAACTACAGAGGAAAAAAAAAAAATTAAAAAGAAGAAAAAAAGGCTTTTCCAGGATCACCGTGAAAATATTAACTTCTATCAGTTTTAATGCTTCAACTCTAAAAGTAACTCCACCCCCCATCCCACCAAATAGATTAAAGACATCAATTTTGAAATACATTGTTTAGCAAACTTGATAAACATAACATGGTGCAGATACCTTTGGGAAGGACTCAAGTTTTTAGGAAGAAGAGGAGTGTTAACCATCAGCAGTATCTTCCTGGCCTTTCAAACAATTTCATCACTTACTATGGAAGAGCACGGCTATCGATGGCACTAAAGCAATTTTTAACTGCTTGAAACCACTGCAAAATCTGATTGCTGGAGAAGACAACCCAGCCTCCATAACATGGTTCTGTTTGTCAAGGTCTACAGAAGTTGCACTCCATCAAGCTCAAGTATTAATCCGAAGTTAACTTGATGAGCAAAGTACACCTTTTGGATACAGAATCGACCCACCCTCTGACGCTCCCTTCCTGTGCAGAATCCAAGGCTTGGATGGAGAATACTGGGCAAGACTCAATTTGAGCTCTGGAGCATGGCCCCGCCAAGCCGGCTGTCCACAGCCGCACTGCACAGGGTTTCAGCGGGGCTGACGATGGACGTGTCACCATCCCCATTTGAGTTCTGACCAGAGAGCTCCTTTGAACAAGTCTCCCAACTTGCCTCCCCCTACTGTGTTTGGTTTGTAGCTCAGCACAGCCTGGGAGCATATGACCTGGACTCACTTCAGAGGAAATGAAACGAGCAGAGGAGCAGAGGCGTTCAAGGAACGTGTTAGCGCACAACAGCAGCTCATGGGCATTTGGTCCGCAGTGCCTGTCTAGAGCTGATTTAACGTAAGAGCCCTTTGGACACACAGGGCAGACATAGGGTCCTCGGCACCAGCTTCCTCCCACAGATCCACTTTTATAGGCTGCCTTTATTGATGATGTAGCCTTAGCCTACAACAGCTGTTTTTCCTTTCTTTGATATTTTTAACCTAAAAATAAATGTTTTACCTAAGCAAAACCTATTGCGAAACATTAAAAACTAAGAATACATCCTAACAAGGACAATACCAAATGGAATTGCTTCCCACTCCTGAACCAGGAACAAAAATACTCCAAGAATGGTTTAAATGCCTTCCTGTGCTAGCCAAATCCGGTCTTCCCCCAAACCTGACATGAGAGAAGTGACCCACTGTAGCATTTTTTAAACAAAGTCCAGGCTATTCAAGAGGAGGTGAGAGCAAGCTTCTCAACAGGGATTTCCACCAGGCAGCACCTGCTGGAAAAAATGTTTGTTAGGGACTGCTCACCTCCACATCCCAAGTCACAGCTGCTGTTGGTAGGTGCTGATGCCACGGACAGGAAGCTGATCCATCCGGTTGCAAGGGAGACTGTGTGTTTACACACTCTAAATCAAGTTGAAACCTTAAAGGTTATCCAAAACACCAAGAGACCCAGTTTTTCATGTAAAGAGCTGCCTTGCTGGTAACAAGCCAGCCTAGATCCGACCCAAGCCTTTGGACAGCCTTAAAGCTGAACCTCCCAAGTCCAGCAGTGTTTTCCAGTCAGTTCAAATAATCTAATCCTCTTTTTTCAGACTGCAAATAAAGTCCTCAATTGCCCCAGATGAGGTAAGGAAGAGACAAAAAGCTTCAATACATCAGAGGAAACAAAGCCAATCCTCTTCTCGACTTTCTCAAGAGCTGTCAGAAGTCCAACCAAGCTGACAAAGACCAAAAAGCATTACCTCAAGGCTCAATTCAAAGGTAGCTGATTCCCAGACAGATTAAAGTGCAAATACTGTATACTAACAACTAAAGGTTCAGTTGTTTAAATTATACAGTCTGAGTCAGTACTTGAAACAGGACAAGCTTCTGGTTCTCCTGATTAAAAACTGTGAAGTGACTAAGTGCAAAACACGGTGTGCCTAACTGCACAAAAAGCTAGAACAACGGTCATACCAGCAGCGCCTTACCTCCCAGTAACCTCCTAATTCCACGCCCAGTTGTTTTGGGTGAAATCTAAAAATACTTATGGTAACTAAGGAGGTTAAAATATTTATTAAAACAAACAAACAAACAAAAGGAATAATAATTAATATACAGCCCCATGCATGTACCCCAGGTGCCCTGAGGTGAAGATATGGTCTTGCTATTAGACCTAGGAGTATGAAAAACTCCTAACTCTGCCTATGTGATAAGTGGAGCGCTCCTGCATGAACCGCAGCGCAGCCATGGTGCCAGAATCATGTTGTGTTACGGCTCACGGCCCCAGAATGTCTTAACGCAGTGCCAAGTAAAGCCACTTCAATGCAGTGTCTTCATACCCCATTAGGGATTGCAAACCCTATGTTTAGGGGCATAGAAAGAAGCTGAGAGATTTACAAGAATTAGCATGGCTATATCTAGAGTTTCCTACAATACCCACTTTTTCCAGTAGAGGAGATCTGTGGTCTTCTGAGGGCTCAATTAAATGCCAGTTTATTCAATACAAACAGAGAGAACTCCACCACGGCACTAGCTTCCAGCTAAAGAAATCTTCTCCTGACATACATCTTACAGATTCCTTAAACACACATCTTTCTAGTGTTGCCTTTGTTGCTGATGCCAAATATGCTGTCTGCCAGCACAGTAGTAACTCAGGCTTGAAATGTGTGTGCGTTGGGGAGGGGCAGAGAATTCCTCAACAATTCAGAGTTTCCTGCAACACCAGTGGAGCACTGGTGAGCAGCTGCAGAAATGCAGAAAATGCTTTTCTTCTCTTAGACTTGATTAGCCATTATAAGATGCCAAGACAATCTCTGCCACCACTGTGACTCCCTGCAAGACACCCAGAACCGCTGCAGAGCAGCCAATGGTTTAGAGTGCTCCCCACTGAATAAGACTATTGCAAAGCTCCTTTCCTTGACAGGACCCAAATCCCCCCACTGTTCAGCACCCAGCATCTCACTTTTCCCACTGCCCTCCTAAGTATATATTTAAGGCCCTGAGCCACTGATCGTAAAACATCTTATATTCACAAGAATGACAGATACCTTTGGCTGCTGCAATTTTTCCTCGTCTCCCAAGTTCAAAGACATCTAGTCTTTCTAGATGTACCCACGTTCTTCATAAGAAGAAAAATGGAGCTTCTCAACCAATCTCCACTGTAATGAACCTGCACCCATCTGACAAAGAGGAAAATGAAGGGGAAAAAAAAAAAGTTTTGTTCCTACTTTTATTTTCCCATTGGAACAGAGGGGTGTAGCAGACAGTAAATGTTTGTCCCTGTCATTTCCTGCTCTTATTGACCTAAGTCCATCATGCCACCTAAACGATAAAACCCTTATCAAGTCTGTCATTAGAGAGTGGAAAAGATAATAGAAAAACAACTTACAACAGCCTGGGCTTTTTCCTAATGACACTGATATGCTGAAGAAAATAATTAACCGTTAAACACCATAGATCCTAAACACTGACATTACTTTGCAATCCGTATCCTCAAACATTTTTTAAAATAATCTAAGGATTATCCAATATTTGAACACAAAAGAGAGAAAACCCAAGCCATGGCTTGTAGGGAACTCTAAGTTTGGTTCAGGTAGACCTCTGAGGATACTTATGACCTAAACCTCAGCAAAATAAATACCAATTTTCTTACAAAGCTGGATGTAATTGCAAGGGAATATATTGAATCCCCATGAACTCAGAAGAATATTTTTCTTCCCTGACATGACACTGGTAAATATTTTATCTTCTAGTGTACTGGGTCTGCTCAGTATTGTAGGCTGCCTATGGCACGAAAAATCAAGTATCAGTGCTTGTTTTTGAAGTGTCATCCTAAAAACCATGGAACTAAACATGACTCTGCCTGGAGTAGAAAGCATTTTACTGTTTATAATAATCCTGGGTACGTGATATAAGACTATGGCATGCCCTAATTTACAAACATTGCAAGCCCACTTTAATAGTGGGTTAGCCAACCAGAATTCAGAAGATGATGTTCCTTTTCTAGTGGCAAGTCCATCTAAGGATCTGGCACCATGTAACGCAAACTAAAGCTGAGCTCCTCCTTGCCAAAGATCTGGTGTTTGCCTAAACTGGGATGGAGGTATTTCATCACGTGTACAACAGATGATGTTATTTTCACAGAATGGTTTGGGTTGGAAGGGACCTTAAAGCCCATCCAGTGCCACCCCCTGCCCTGGGCAGGGACACCTCCCACCAGACCAGGTTGCTCAAAGCCCCCTCCAACCTGGCCTTGAACCCCTCCAGGGATGGGGCAGCCACAGCTTCTCTGGGCAACCTGGGCCAGGCTCTCACCACCCTCAGAGTGAAAAATTTCATCCTAATACCTAATCTAAATCTCCCCTCTTCCACTCTGAACCCATTGCCCCTCATCCCATTGCTACATGCCCTTGTAAAAAGTCCCTCTCCAGCTTTCTTGTAGGCACTCTTCCGATACTGGAATGCTGCTATAAGGTCTCCCTTCTTCAAAGGCCTTCTTCTTAAAAAACAAACACACAAAAAAAAAAAACCCATGCCCGCAAAACAGTACTTGTAACAAAGATTTGGCTGTCTTCGCAGCCACCTTCAGCTACCCTGGCCATACCTCAGCCTAGTTTACATGTTCAGCCCCAAAGAGCCAGGTCCTGACTACCTACAAGTTGGCTTAGCAGAAGAGAGACTAAAGAGTGCTCCTAAATTTGGAGTCTAGCAAAAGAAAATAATTCCAATTTAAAGACAAATAGTTTTACATGGTCAGTATGACAGAAGTTGAGAGAAGGAAGAAACTGTAATTACAGTGTTTGCATTAACCTTCTGGAAAAGTTACTGTGAGAGGACTGGATTCGGAAGCAGGTCTGCCTGATGGAGTGTGAACCTGCCAGTTCAGACCAAATATTTAGAAGACAATTGTCAGTGCTGAACAACAGCCCGGAAGGAAGGAAGTCATATTGCTGATTGCTCTCAAGAAAGGACTGTGCTGCAATTAATATATATATAAAAAAAAAACCCCACCACCAAAAAAAACTAACCAGAAAACAAAATCCAAATCAAAAAAACATGCGAAATTTAATTTCAATAGTGAAATTTAATTTCAATAGTCAACAAAAAGTGAAAATGCATTTCACTTGATTTTAGCCCTTATATTCAGACTACATGGAGAACAGACTTAGGACTGGGCCTGAAGAGAGAGCAGCACCACTGACCCGTTTAGACCAGCTCCGAGTAAGAGACCAGATATGTCGATATATTTACTTAATAAGCTACATGTTCCAGCCAGGGCACAGCACCAAATACTGTCATTATCTAACTTCTACAAACACTTCTAAGCTCTCTAAAATTCTGCTTGTAGAAATCCACAGCTGAGTCTATGCTACAAATCCTACGTAAATCAGACTTTATCATGACTGCCATTAAATAAATGTAAAAATAACAGTGCAGAAAAAATGCAGACTTCCAGTTTTTGTCGTTTTTTTGTTTAAACAAACTAGCTCAAATCCTGCCATTGTGAGATCCAGCATGGAGCTCTTAAAAATACAATTAAAGTATTTTAAAAGGAGGAAAAAAAATAATCAGCTACAACAGTTTAATCCAAGCATCGATACCAGCAAGTTTAAATGAAGACTCAAGACCTACACACCATTTTGAATACACCAGCTGGATGCAGGGAGTGGGAACAAATTCAGAGTCAGCTGAAGCATCAGCTTAACACACAACACCACCATTTCATCACTAAAAACCAAAACCATTAAAATCAGAGCCAAAACAAAAAAGTGTAACAATCCACATCCGGCTTCTTAATATTGCTAACTCAGAAAAATCAAACCTATTTGCTAAATACAGTCCTTATGAAGAAAAATCTTGTGATTTGTATTTCCTTTATTCTGGACATAATATAAAGCATTAATTACACATTCATTCAACAGACGTATTTCCATGAGTCTATTACCCAGCCATAACACCACCTAAAAATACATAAAGAACCAGCATTTTAGGCAGAACTCTGCATATAAATCTAACGGTAACTCAAACATTGCCAACAGTATTTCCAGTCCAGGCTCCCTTTTGGATAAGCATTTTTCAAATATAATCCCTTCTTCTATAGCGTGCAATAGGGCTGATTGACTCCAGCCCTGTACTGTTTGTCCACTGACATTATAAGACACCCAAGAAGAATCAATATCCATGCAAAGTACTGCCTACTTGGCTGTTCAGACAAGGCTTTATCTTGTTCCATCCTCTGTTAATCCCTTTAAGTGTGACCTCCCCTCAGTATCTGGCAGCAGAGGCGTCAGGGGTAAAAATGTAAAATTGCTTTGGGTCATGTATTTTCACACCAAAGAAACCAGAGCACTCTGCATACTCTGCTTCTAATTGAAATAAATGACAGTCTTCCCTCTTGCATCATTATGCCAGACTGAAAACCAATGATTTTGATTTTGAAGTCTGCCATATGCCTTCTGAGCAAGGGGACACCACTTCAGTCACCATCATCAACTTTAAAAAAAAAACAAAAACAAATAAAAAACTTAAACCACCACCAGATTTTCAACTCTTAAAAAAATAAACAAACAAAACCAAAATGGAAGTTACAGAATCGAGTTACATTTGAGCTGTTCCCCTTTCATAACTGTGCTCCCTTTGAAAATCCTACATTTTAAAAAGGAAGACTTCAATTATATACTATAAAAAAGTATTCTAAGGCCTTCAGTGCAGATGATAATTTTGCAGTATTTTTAGAAAATAAGTTACATGATGTTTAGACATCTTTAATGCATTTCAAAAGGCAGATCAATATGAGATATCGATTTACTAATTGAATGGGTATTGGATGAAGCCTCATCTTCCCCCCCCCCCCCCCCAAGCATGGTTCAGTGTGAAGCACCTCCTTGGTACAGTGCCTGGGGAATTCCCCGTAGGAAGCACAGTTCTAGGGAATGACAACGATGGCCAATTTCATTATTTATCATATCACCACACCCAGAATTCTGCAAGCTACACCCAGAGTCGACATGCTCAAGTCTGATATAATACATAAGATCATTTTTTTCCATCGCAAGGTACCAGAACAGGAATTCTCAAAGGGAGGACGGAATGGGACGAGACATGGACAGACACCAAAAAAAAAAAACCTCACCAGGGAAACAGCAGCACAATTATGCAGTTATCAAAACTGCGTGCACATGATTTATCTAAACCTCAAGGTTTTGGATTAAAAACCAAAAGTTTCAGAGGGCTGAAAGTACAAAGGTGCATTTTTGCAATCTGGCCACCAGAAGGACCTGAAGATCAACGCTAAGATAGCCTAGAACTGCAGCAACTCAGTTTTTATTAACTTTTATTACAGACTGTCTGCCAAGCAGATGCCACAATAGAAACACATCTTGGAAAGAGGTGTCGATAGGAGTATCCTGAAGGTACCACAGAACTGCAAGGCTTCAGGAGAGGTGGAAGACCAAGAACAGTGAAAAATGGAAAAAAGCAAGTGGGAGACTGATGCTGAGCCTCATTGGTAGCACACGAGGATCCCTCAATCCTCCTGGAGTGGGACAAAGAGGTGACCAGGGTTCAAGAGGAGTTTGAGGTTCATCCAATGAAGCTGATGGAATAAATGAGGAACAGGGGCAAGGATA
Source organism: Numenius arquata (assembly GCF_964106895.1). NCBI lineage: Eukaryota > Metazoa > Chordata > Aves > Charadriiformes > Scolopacidae > Numenius > Numenius arquata. The sequence continues at coordinate 24,015,635 of NC_133583.1, forward strand.
ATCCAACGTGTTTGACAGATTTGGAATATACTCTTAGAAGCTGATACCTGTGTGGCTGGGAGACCCAAGCAATGTAGGTGCAAAAGCAGACGTAGTAGAAATCAAACAGCCAAGTTTAAAACCTGTGCTCTCAAGGTTTAAGATCTTTAAGCACATTTCACCAAGCCATTCCCAAATTACAGGCACCACCTACAGCTCCTGGGTTTCCGACCCTCCACTGAACAGAAAACAAAACATCACCCTCAGGAGGCTCTGCCGCCATAGCTAATCATTAAGCACAACTCGCTCAATTTTCAACAGTGGTTTTGTTTGAAACCTAAATGAACAAAGAGGATGGAAAGAAAAGGGAGCACCAAAACGGTGCATGCTGTGCTCCAGCTGGAGCCAACTTATCTGCAGCTTTGGGAGAATCAGCTTAAATTCAAAATGCAACATTTTGCCTACGCACAGAGCAGCAGGGCTGAGCATCCCCCACCTCCCCGAGTTTATTGTCAAAATACAGTATTTTCACACCTTGACCTACAAGTTAACCAGTGGCACCGCTTTGTACCTATTTTCTCAACAAGTATAAATGAATATTTTTTTTTTAAATATGTACCAACAACCCTAAATCCATTACCATCCATAAGAAAATTTCTATTTCAGTGGAGGCCATGAGTTTGGCAAGTTTATGAACCCTCCTGCTTTAAGAAACAACCCACTTTTTAAACAACTCGGGGGGAGAGGGGGGAGGGAAGAAGAAAAAAAAAGCAGCCAATTCTTGCTACCAGCTATGCTACAACCATTTGCTACAAAGCTTTTCAAGGGTGAAGCAACAGCCCTGGCTTGGAGCAGAGCTTGAACCCTGAACTAGATGGACGATTAACACAACAGATCCTTTACCCTCAAAATTTGCTTCCACAGTTTCTTTTTCCTCAAAAGAGGATTAGCAATTTTTAAAATAACTTTTGCGACTTGCACGGTCTGGGAAATACCAAAAAAAAAAAAAAAAAAATTGGCCTATCCTTTCAAGTTAATAAGCAAAGCATCTGTTCTCTAAGTGAAGCAACTTTTTCAACTGCACAACCATCAAAATCAAGCAGCCATTATTCAGACCAACAACCGAATTCCAACACCACCAGACAGTATGGATGAGACTGGCTTTTTTAACTACTATGTTTTTATTTTACTATTTTGAGGAAATCTTACTCTCCCCTAGCTGTGAACACTTATGAACATTAGTAAACTAGGAATGGCAAGGCAAGACACGCATTTGCTTAAGTTGAAAAAAATTTTAAGAAATTAGTTTCTCAACTGCTTAATAATTGGAGGGGGGGGCTGTTCCCCCTTACTTTGATATTTGGCTCTGCATTTTTACAGCCGAGAAACAGGCTGTAAGAATTTCAATAGGAATTAGTAAAACAGATCTGGGAGAGCTCAGCGGGCAGAGCCGCTTGTTCCTCCCTGGGAAGCTCCAGCGGGAGGGAAGGGCTCCTGTGGCTGGCGGGAGGGAGCGATGCACAGGGGTGGCACACCTGGCTCCACAGGAAATTGGAATGGCCAAGATTCTCCTCCCGGCAAAATTCATCCACCCCCAATCTGGGGCTTTGCAGATATTCAACAAACAGGGGGAAAAAAATTAATAGAAAAACCATATATGTTACTTCAATGCAAACCGTAACAGTTCCAACATGCAGCAATATGCTGTTACAGCCTGGGGCCAGACCTTTAATCGGTGCAAGTTATTGTAGATTCAGCCACAGCTCCAGTAGAACCGTGCCAACCAACAGTACACATTTAGCCGCGGGGGCACAGTCCCTTTTTCTGACAAATTTAAGAGGGAATACAATAGACAGCTTGTGCTGGCTCCATGCGCCCAGCTCTCCCGTGCGAGCGCGTGCTCTGCCATGCTGCTGGCACCAAGGCTGCAGCCACAGTGGCCCAGGGGCCAGACAACTACGGTCGGGATCCCCAAGCACTGCCTCGGAGCCGGGCTGCGGGGAGGAAGCTGCATCGCTGTTCAGCCTCTGCTGAGAGCCCTCATGAGAAACCTGCCTGTTTCTCCTACAAAGGGTGTGAAAACCAAGTTCAGGGTCACGCTGTTTCTTTCCCGGCAGGGGTGCAGCCAGTACAGGGCACGCTGCTGGATGGCAACAGTAAAACCTAGAAAACTGAAACACAGAAGGCTGAGACCTGGTGGTATTCTCATCCATTGGTTTTGGGAGAGATCACTCACCCAATTTGCCTAATTTATTCAGTTCTCTGTTGTTCTGTACCTGGAGAACCTTTCCTTTAGTTCTGCAAAGCCCACAGGTTAATTTCAAACTGTGTTTTGTACAGGTTTCTGCTTTTACAAATTTCAGATCTCTTAAAAAAATTTTACTACAAACCTTCTTTCTTCAAAATCTCTTCCTACACCTACACCCTTTTCGATGTTTTTTGCATTGTACTCACCACTTTTTCCTTCTTTTCCATCTCAGTCTTCTTTCTACTACTCCATTCACTTCAGTTTTTACACAAACATTTTTATTTAGCATTTTGAAGACATGGGTGAAATTCAGATCACAAGCACCCATCAGATGCACAGGGCCAGTGGCAGGAAATACATCTCTTCAAATCCCATTCTGGAATACGGCAATGTTTGTGGAGTGACAACCAAAATACACTGAACAGGCGATTCCTTCCAAACATGGTAAAACCGTATCTGGAGGCTTCTTCAGGCTTCCTTTCCCAGCCCCAATGTTTGGTACAGTAACTTTCAACCTCAAGGCCCAAAATAATTGCTGAAGTAGCAAGAATCTCATGAATGTAAATATTTGCTCAGGGTTAAGTTACCAAGAGAGAATTTCTGCTCAGAGCTTGCAAGCTCAAAAAGAAAGAATTAAAAGGGGCCAAAAGTTTAAAAAAACTAGAGCCCAGTGTTAAATTCCTTCATTACAGTCAGACACCTGCCTGCTTCAAATCAAATCAATCTCTGAAGAAATTTAAGAACTAGAACTAGCTTTCAAAAGGAGATGCTTCAGCATTTCAAAATACAATTTCAGTAGTGTAATTATTCATGGCCGTACTGAAATTCACAAAGACCTACCATATTTAGCAGTTCCTCACCTCTCACAGCATTTGCCAGTGGTCTGCTCCATCCCTCTCTGTTAACGCATGGAAGATTCTGTCATCCCAAGAGATGCCTTTTCCTACTACTAACAACAAATTTGAAGACCCTGAATTGTATATTACTCCGTTTACTGCCTGATGAGCTTCTTACCCAATGTCAAGAGCTTGCTTCAGAACAGCAATCAATACTTCCAACACATTTAAACACACTGTAAAAGCCTGTGCAATTTAAAAACGTAGAAATGGCTATTCTTGCCTTTAATAAAAATGAGATCTCTAGAAAGTCACCATCATTTAAGAGAGACAGAAAAGTTGGTAACACTTGACACATTTCTTGAAGACAAAAAAGCTCTTGAAGAGAGAAAAAATGGCAAATATAATGCAAAATGGATTCATTCAGCAGTCCAGCATAAAAATATCCTCTCCTTGAATCTTTATTAAGCCAAAGAATTTCTAAGAAGCAGCATCAAATCAATCTCTGAAGAAATTTAAGACTAGAACTAGCTTTCAAAAGGAGATTGGCCATTACTGCCCAACAGGAGTACAGAGTGGGACCCACGCAGGTCTGTCTGACCAGTCTCTTGGGAATGCCACGCGACAGTAAGCCTGGCCTTCCCAGTCCTACCACCAATGCACATGACATCATTCAGGCAGTAGCAAGTGTCTTAACACAGGAGAAAGATCCCATTTTATCACTTCTGCAACTCTTTTATGCTGACACTTGATTGTCAAAGAGCCATGGGTTTTCAAAGTTCATAAGCAAAATACTAAAAGGGAGAGAAAAAAGACAAAGGGAGAAAAGTATCCCAACGATATCCGAAGGGTTATTCAGACAGCCCAGCTCTGAGGTAGGAACCTCAACTCTCTGCTAATGCAGCTTCTGGAGGTGAGGGTTGATGAAATCACCTCTCTGCAGCCCCCAAGGACCCCGCAGGGAATCCCGAGTGAGACGACTGGGGTTATGCTATGGAAACAACCTCCTCTCCCCAACCTTCCTGCCCAATTCCCCACCCAGCCCTCCCACAGCAATTAAATCACTGGCTTTCTGTCCCACACCAGGGTCTTAAGCCTGGCCAAATAATAAGAAAAGCTCAACCCGGAAAACAAGGAAGCGGGTAATACCGATAAACTCTGAAATACATTGCATTTCCCAGAAAGACCAAAATAGCAACAGAACTCGGTGATGCCAGAAGAAAAAGCAGCGAGAACAGCATTTTGAGAGGTAACTGTCAGGGACCACAAAAGGAACAAGCTTTAAATAATGCTATTTAAACTCAGTAACGGAACCCTAAGAAGCCAAGTGACATGGTGACTATTGCCAGAAATAAGCAATGGCCATACCAATGAGGGAATGGAGATGAACATCAGGCTGTCGTTGCATTAGCACTGCAGGAGAGGACACCATACACTGCATTTCTTCTCTGCACTGGATGGTACAGTATTGGCCCGGTAAAGCAAACATGAAGTACTTTAGTCCCAGAAACTCCTAATGATAGCCAGTACAGATAAAGTGAAAAGCCACAAACTGTGAAATAAAATTCAAAGAACCATAACATTTTAAGACATTGCAAAGCGTGAAATGCAAATACAGTTATACTAAACCTGGCCTTAGGAGATGGCTGGGGAATGGGAAGGGGGAGTAGAGCGAGGGGCAAAAAGTTTCCCTGGAAGCACTTTCCAGTGAACCTCCACTATTGTTCCACCAACAAAGGTCTTCTCAGATTTCACTGCTCATAACCTCCAAACCAGCCCAAGTTCCATGCCTTCCAGTGTGAGTGACTGCCTTCCAGTTCCTGTACACTCCAGAGAATGCAACACTCATCTGCAAACATCTACTCCCAATTTCATGGTAGACTTTCATGGTGGAGGTCCAGGGTCCTGCACTTGGGGGAACTGGGCTCGGTGCTCAGCGGGGAGGTCAAAGGGGGTGGCAGAGGACAAGAAATGAGAGACCCGAGAGCTGGTGTTGGGTATGCAGCATGGCTGGAGAGCTGCCACGTTGTGGAAAGAATCAGCTGAGGAGTTCAATGATACTCCTTCGTAATTTCTCTCCTCTCTCTCACTTGTACCTTAATCCACCTTATCTCAGGCTATCTCCAATTCTCTGCTTCCACATCTGAAAAATATATGAAGTTATTTTTTTACTTAAAAGGAACTTTCAACTACTTCAGAGAATTTGGAACAAGAGATGTATTTTGCAAATGGTATCAATATTCAGCACTATGCAAGAATTGCAAACCAAGGTCTCTCAAGTGAAACATTTATTTTCACATTAAAATTTGGTAACACTGACAAAACTGAATACTGCAGTAGTTATTCCTACTTTTAATTTGCCACACTATTTACTCCTCTCAGAAAAGTTAACATCTACATAATCAATAGCTCAAATCTCTAACAAAATATCTGTATCCAGCCCTGAGAGCTAGAAGTATTTATTACATAGGTTTTACCAGCCACGTCTTTTAGTTTTAAATTCTTAAGAGTTTTCAGTACACAGTAAATGAAAAATATTTTAAATGTTTATAAAAAAGCTCGAAGAAGAATATGAATCTTACTCAAAGGTATTTTACAAGTTTATAGCTTTAGTAGAAACTGGTGTACAGTCAGAGAGGAAACAAAGCATTAATCACAACACTGTTGCATTTACACTTTCTGCCCTTTCCATTCTCATACAGACCACTCGGTCACACTCACTAACCAACCAGCACCATTTGCACCAGTATTACTGACCTGCAAGATTCTTAACAAGACCCCTAAAACGAAAGCAGGTACAAACAATTTGAAAAAAAAAACATGCATTCATTACTATTGAGCTGGGTCAGTACTAACAGACAAACTTCAGTCAGGAATATCCAGTGTCCGTTGAGCTGGACAGTTTACAGACACATGGGAAGACAAAGCTATTCCCAAAGATCTACTACAGAAGTTAGTTGTTCATTTTTTATGAAAAACCAGTAGGAAACACATGGATTTATACAGCATTTCAGAAGGCAGCAGTCTCCAAATCACCTCATCTCACACATCTTATTTGAGAACAAGGCTTGCCCAAACCCAAACACACAGCAACCTATCAGGGAGTTCGGAGTATAAAACCCTTGGGATGCTTTGGAAAACCCTGCTTGAAGTCTGTCTTGAAAACACCACAATGCAAACAACACACAAGTAAAAAGTCATCACCTTGGATCCTGACTTCCCAAGACCTCCCCTCCTGGCATCCCATGGTTTTAACTACCCGCTTCCACTGCTACTGACCTAAGATGGTCTTCCTTGTTCCAGATCACACTACAGAAGCTCATCCCACACAAGAAGCCACAAGGACCATCACCATTCTATTTCGATTCCACCATTTTTATTGGTTTGAACATGACATCCTCTCTTGCATCTCTGAGGCACTTCAAGACCAAAGAAGCTTTGAAGTCCCAACGTCCCCACACATTATCACCTCAGTCAACGTTTGGAGTTTGGGAGACACCCACAAGAACTCTGCAGGTCAGTATTCCCCATGGCATTCCTAGACCACACTGGACTTCCTAGAAGAAAGGGCAACCTGGTATCAACCCCATGTCTTTCTTTGTCGTCTCTGTGGATGATACCTGACAGGGCTTCATCTGCACATTTTAAAAGAGACAGAGCTCCTATGTGAAGAAAGAGTCCTGGCTTCATTTTCAGCAAGGAGCTGCACCAAAGGGGTCTGGACAACAGTATCTTCAGCTCCATTCAAGAATGAGCCAGGACTACACAAGCAGGGCACATTTGATCAAAGTCACAAGGGCAAGCAAGTTTAGCCTCTACAGACTGCCATTAGATCACCACACTCTAGGTGCTATAACTTAGTAAACAGAAATAACTAACTCTCTCACTGGAGACAACCACAGAGAACAAAACTATATATTCACATGTACAGGGGGATACATATAGCACCTATCTACAAGCATCTAATGTGAGAGCCCCGGCTCCTTCTATAACCAATGGTGAGAGAGGCTGCTAACACAGGTATTCCAGCTCCTGCAGGCTCCAATCCATGTGGAAGGACCAGTCTCCAACCATAGCGTACTGAAGATTGGTACCCAAGTAGCTGAGGAGGTGCCAGAAGTCAGATTGCCTGAATATCCCTAGATCCAGGGTTGATGGGGAACCTTAGCAGGTCTGGAACTCACCATAATCTTCCTTGCGTTGATCCAGCCTTTACCTACCCGAGAAGTAGGGCAGAGAATTTCCATTTTTTTTAAAAAGCAGAAATTCCTTCAAACTCAATTTCATTTTTATCATTTTTCTCTAGATTTATTATGGTAAGGAGACATACAGTATAAAGAACTGGATCATAAATGAGCTAAATCAGGAACAAAACCAGCTTGCTTATTTCAGGGTATGATTTTAAAAACACAGCTCCACTAATTTGACTATGAACTGCAGAACTAAAGCATCCTAATAGCATTGTGAAAACTAGATTTCTATTAAAAGTAAACTTCTTACAAAGAATGTAAGAATACTTTTATCAATGCATTTGTCACCATACGTATCCCATTTACATTCTGCACACTTTTCTGCTTGGACAACAAAACCAATTCTGGTCATTAACAATTGCCAATAGTCTCTTCCACTCTTTGGTGCTGCTGCGTATCAGGCACTGCAAGAAGTGGTTAGTGCCAGATTCTTTTAAATTGTAGAGCCATTTTCCTTTGTGTTAAAATTCCCTAAAGCTTGCAGGGGAACTAAGGTAGAGTATATCCCTTTAACATAGTTTAACTACTCAATACTTAGAATGGAAAATGTGACTTAGGTACTGAGGCTTAAAAAACAGCTACGATGTATGCAGCCAATTTTCTAAACATGAATCTCATAAGGTTTTTTAGGGCTTTTTTTTTTTTTCATCTTTCTTTTTTTGAATGAGAATGTAGGGCTTGCAAGAGGCAGCCAGCTAAATGCAACAGACCATTATGGCTCAGAGGTTTCCAATTTGCAACTAGAAATGGTTTACATTGTAAGTACTAACAGCTCCAAAAGGTATTTAAAAAGGAGAGAGTGGAGAAAAACTTGGCATTTCATAAGTGCCTAAATATGGATTGGCAGGAAATAAATTTGATCTATGCAGTTAATAATAGTCTTACCAAAATAAGTGTTTAACAGAACTGGTTTTATGTGGTTTTAGGACACCTAAAAATATATTTACACAGCTTAGTACTGTATTTACTCAAAGGCGCAACCCCGAGCACAGTGTCAGCCGGGCCGGGCCGGGGCTCCCCGCGATGCCCGCCGACACCCCCTGAGCCCGCCCGGGGCACAGGGCGCTGCCCCCCGCGGCAGCTCCGGGCAGCGCCGCCCGCCAGCCCCGGCGGAGGAGCTCCGGCCTAGAGCGGGCTGGCTGGGATACCGCTGACAATGGGTTTGGTTAGAAACGCGCCAACCAGCTCAATGGGGGGGGGGGGGGGGGGGGAAAGAAAAGAAATACAAAAGAATAAGTTAAGCGTCGCCCCGGATGGGCTGAGGCTGCTCCGCTCCAGGCCGGGCTCCCGCCCCCACCCGACCCTCGGGGCGCCACCGCCCGGGGCTGCCCCTCCGGCCCCTCGCACACCTGGAGCGCGGCCGGCGCAGGACCGGCTCCCCTCCGCTCCCCCTAGAGAGACCCCGCTGCCCCCCGCCCCGCCCGTCCGGGCTCCCCGCGGCCCCTGGCCGCCCCCGCCTCCCCTGAGGAGAAAACTTGGCAGGCGAGCGCGGAGCTCGCACGGAAGCCTCTCCGCAGGGGACGGCAGCGGTGCCGCCGCCGCCGCTGGGGCAGCTCCCCGGGCGGGCAGCGAGGCCCACCCCGGCCTCCGGCGCGGGGGGCGCAGCCTTACCCTCCGGCTCCATCTGCTCCCGCCGCCGCGCTCCAGCGCTCCCCGAGCTGCTATGAGCTGGGCCGGGCTGAGCGGTTACAAAGGCGGCCGCCGAGCAAGGGGGGTGGGTTTCCTCTCCCTCCCCCTGCAGCTGCATCGCACCGTGAGGCGCCGCCAGCGGGACGAGGCGCCCCCAAAGGCGGCGGAGGCGGGAGGGGCTCCCGCCGCCGCTCAGCCCCGCGCCGCCCGCCCCGGCTCGGCCCGGCCCGGCCCAGGCGGCCCGCGGGCGGGACCCGCCGGCTGCCGGGGTACCAGGTGCTGCCCCAGGCTCGAGGGAGGAAAGAGCCCGCCCGGCCTAGCACTTCGGTAGCGGCGGGGGCCCCGCTGCAGGCCGCGGTGGCGGGAGGGGAAGACCCCCCCGCCCTCTCCCTGCCTCCGTCCCGCCGAGAGGCTGAGGGGGGAGGAACGTCCAGCGCCTGCGTGGCCCCGGGACGGCGCCGTGAGGGTCTCCGGTGCCGCCCGCTGGCCTCACGGGACTCGCCGCCGGAGGGAAGGGGGCGCAGGCCCCGCGGGACGGCTCTGCCCCTCTCCTCGGTCACGAAATAGAAGGCGTCCCCAGGGCAAAGCCTGAAATCACGTCGAAAGCAACAGAAAGGGCGGCTTCACAAGGCACCGGGCTCCCACGGCAGCTGCTGCCCTCGGGGCCAAAAGCTCCCGGGTGTAGCTGTGGGGGGGCGGCTGGGGGCATGTGGCGAGGCCCAGCCGAGCCCCGTGGCCCAGGGCCGCAATGGCTCCCCACCACCAACCTCCTCTCTGCTAGGTACCTGTGGGAGAGCCATCCAGGTAACAGCCCAGTTGTTTGGTCCCCTCAGATGACCAACGTCCTCCTAGAAACCTACCTTGAACTCCATAGCTTCTAGTAAAGTCAGGTGAGGAGGTGACCTCAGGCGCTGCTCTGTGCCTGGGCCAGGGAGCAATGGCAGCCCAGCCGGAGGGCCAGGCTCTCCTACCCCTCTCCCCCGCTCTGGTGAGACCCCACCTGGAATACTGCGTCCAGGTCTGGAGTCCTCAACACAGGAAGGACATGGACCTGTTGGAACAGGTCCAGAGGAGGCTATGAAGATGCTCCGAGGGCTGGAGTCCCTCTGCTGTGAGGACAGGCTGAGTTGGGGTTGTTCAGCCTGGAGAAGAGAAGGCTCCAGGGAGACGTTAGAGCCCCTTCCAGGACCTGAAGGGGGCCTGCAGAAGAGATGGGAAGGGACTCTTGATCAGGGAGTGGAGCAACAGGACAAGGAGGAATGATTTGAAAATGAAAGAGGGGAGATTGAGATGAGATCTCGGGCAGAACTGCTTTGCTGTGAGGGTGGTGAGAGCCTGGCCCAGGTTGCCCAGAGAAGCTGTGGCTGCCCCATCCCTGGAGGGGTTCAAGGCCAGGTTGGAGGGGGCTTTGAGCAACCTGGTCTGGTGGGAGGTGTCCCTGCCCTGTATGATTTTTAAGGTCCCTTCCAACCCAAACCACTCTATGATTCCTTTGCTGTCCTTGACAGGGCGCTGGTGAACGGCTCCTGCTGCAGGGGCCGTGCTGCACCAGGGCGAGGGATGTGGCCAACGGAGAGCTTTCCCATGGTGAGGATCAGCTCCTCATCGCAGGGAGCCAATAACACTGAGCTCAACAAATGTCTTAAGCTTAAAAGTGTATATCAAGCAATCTATCTCTGAAAGAATGAAACTGTAAAACTGTCTTCACAAAGGCATTTACCTTCAGGACAAAATGCCAAACAGTAAATTCAAAAGTTAACTCCACTGGGCTTTGGTCTATCTTTTATTACCCAGTAATTGGTCATTTCTCCTTATCCTTATCTTTCCCCTGAAACATCTGGCTTTGATGTAGGCCCCATTGTGGAAGTACACTTTTGGGTAGAAGTGGTGAAATGGAAGAGTATTTTTTGTAATTAAATTCATAAAAGGAATTTGGACTTTGGACTAATTAGTCCAGAATAAAAAGAGTAGCTGTTCTACTGTAACGCTATGAATAGAGTCCAGTTAAACCAAGAGTAAAAATAGATTTATCAGTAATGAACCAACCTGGATTTCTCGATGTTACTTTTGAAAGCCTACCTCAAAGCATTACTATACATACACAAATTTAACATACAACTAACCCATTTCAGAAATTAGACTCCCCGCATTTATTGCTGTACAAAATGGTTATAGCTCCCTGACATTAGTCCTGTCATTTTGGGCAATGAGGCAGATCATCTTTAAAGTGCTTTCCCCAGAGCAGATCTGAGCTTCCCAACTATTGCTCGTGGTTATCAGGTGTAACGGGTGTCCAGCAGCAGAAACAAACTTTAGAATTGTTGAAAATTATCCAGGTTCTTTGCTCTCAAGAAAGCAAGATCCCTGCTGTAAAGTATAAAGCTGAGACAAACAGCTGTTTATTTTAAGTACTTAAGCGTATTTGATACAGAACTAGAACACCAAATAACCAGTGTTCTTTAAAAGGATCATTTTATTTCCTGTCCAATTCTTTCCCCACCCTAGTCAGCATTTTAGTTTGATTTGGTTTTTTCTTCTAGAGAATTAGAGCACTTTTCATTGTAGGTGCTCTCTCAAAGTCTTACAGTCCAGGCATTTGCAGAACTTAATTTGCATCTCTGACCAGAATCAGTTGTGTTCGATGAGTAATTCTGGAGGAGTTTACAATTCAAGCAAACATTAAATCACAGCCATTACTTTTGGTCAGCTAAGACTGTAACAAAGGGTCAGTATAAGTTTCTTCACGTCTAAGAATAAGCCATTTCTTCAACCAAGGTAAGTAATTTTGGAGTCGGAGAGCAGTTTCAGCAGATAAGCAACAAAGAAAACAGGGGCTCTTTTTTCCAACTCTGCTAAGGGAGCTGAAGGTATCAAAACTACTGAGAAGGTAGGCTGCCATCACCAGCAAGAAAGCAAAACACTACAGATTTGGTTTTAGAACAGGAAAGTGGTTACTGGGACACTTCCTCTGAATATTGTGATATTTTCCTCTTGAATTGAGAGGTATCCGATCCTTTAAAAGCGTGGGGAACAAAACCTGGGGTTGTGCTTCACGGCAGAGGTTACGACTCCTGAGTAAAAGCCCAGGACTCAACCTTTTACTGAGTGGCAGGCTGTAGATCCACATCCAGCTCTGTAAGCCCTTTCCTCCTGACCCGACTACCCTCGGCACCCAAGCTGTTTCCCTTCAGTGAAGGAAGTCAGAATAGGAACAAGTCCATTGTCAACATTTCTGTCACTTCTGCCCTTCTCAGGCTTAATCTCAAAGAAATCAAAGCTGATTGATTGGCAGCCTCCTGCCTTGAGCTGGATTCTCACTGAGCACCTTAAGGTCTTGGTTTTATTAAATCTTATTTGCAAATGCAAATTGCACTTTGTCCCCAGGCCAATATCCTTCTTCCCTTTAAGCTTCGAAGCATTGGGCAATGTCCATTGAATGTGGTCTTTATCGTGGGATATTTTGTATCAGTTTCAATCCCTTGATGTCCACTGCACTTGTATGCAAGGGTAAGAGAAAAAGGTCAATAAATGCAGTGTAAGCAGTTAGTAAAGTTCACAAAAATACTCGTTCTTTCTCCCCCCAAAAAGAAAAAAGTTGCCAGTCATATCACATTAACATTCTTTTACAAGAAGAGTGCTCTCATCACAAATTAATTCTCTCTCATAGTAGGCTTTGCAGTTAAATGAGGATTATCATTGCATGTCCAGGAAAGATAAATCTAAAGAGGGTAAAAATAACCTCTTATACATTTATGAGACATTGGAGACCAAGAAGGCTTTGCAAATACATGGGTTTCATCTGACATGCTTTTTATGTAAGAGACGCATGTTGTATTCTCTTCCGGATGATGTAATCCTCAGGGTGACCCTCATGTGCTTTTGCCATCATATGACATGCAACTGAATATACAAAGTTCCTTTGTGTACAGAGTCCTTATTTATAACTCTCAGAATTTTGACCAGAGCTTTTTTTCCCTTTCTGAAGGGACTACTTTTCATTTGAAGATGATGATTTGAAAGTTACTGTAACATGTCTTTTGAGTATTTATGCGATCTCATTTCCATGAATTTGAAACCGAGCCTTTCCAATTGCAGAGAAAGAAGTACTGCTTTGTTTTTAATTCACAATGAGATTAAACCAGCAATTGCAATAAAAAATTTAAAATTTATGGCAGCACTGAGACTGATTCTGTTGGGTTCACTTTAAATTTGCAAAAAAAAAAAAAAAAGTGGAAAAAATGATTCATCAAAGGTAGCTTTCAAGGGGAAATATTTTTAAGCTGAAACCCGACTAAGGTAGGGTTTGGGTTTTTTTAATGATACCTTAGGCAAAAGCAAGTTTATTCCATATTCACCAACACCAGTTAGCAGAGCAGCCAGGAGTCCAGAGGGGGAAAAAAAACACAGAAAAAGAGAGACAAAAATAAGGAACTGCAGATAAAAGTAAAGCAGTCCTCCATTCAGGACTCAAGTCCTGGAGCAGCTTTTACGCTCTTTTGTGCATAAGATTTTTATAGCAGAGTGGAATACTCTGTATTTTATCCCCACTTCATAAAGGAGTTCAACTTAAATATTTACTAGGCCTTGTATTCTGCCCCAATGTTATCACCCCTTAACAGAGGCATTGCAAACCCTGGACTTCGTAATCTCACTGGTATTCTTTATACACCAGCTTAGCACTTTCTTAAATATGAAATAATTCAGATCTTCTTAAGATAATATATATCAAAGTTGTTATCTGGACTCTCTGAAAGCAGAAGCAGGTTCATATCACAGATGCCGGATGATCAGAGTGTGTCACCTCTTTCCAGAGCCTGACCTTCACAACAAAAAATGTTCTTCTTGGAGTCCCCAAGGAGGGCAACAGAACCATCCTTCATCTTTTAAATGCTGGGCTGGGGAAAGCAATAATCCTGTTGCCCTGACTTGAAAATAACAATGAGCTATGAGGGTGGTGGATCCACTTGCTTTCTTCTGTGTCTCTGGTGTAAAATGAGGGTAGTACCTTGTTAGGGGACACCTAATATCCTGACCAGAAAAGCTACACTTAATCTGTGTCTCCCCACGCCAGCAGGAGAGGATGATGAGGATGAGGAGGTGTTACTGACCTCTTCAGCTGAAAGTCCACATGTGTGGCCGCCAGCAGCCTCTTGATCTCTCAGTGAGTGTCTCTGTTTGCCAGCCGCAACCAGAGTACTGAGGCTAAACTTACAACAGAACACAGTAGTGTTACAGAAACCCCTGTGCATATATTAAATTCTGTTTACTGTGAGTTTGCTTTTATATTTTTAGATTACTGAAAGCTCTAGACTTGTCAGACGTGTATATTCATCTGCAGAACTGGGGATGAACTCAGTGACCCAGAAGGTCCTTTCAACTCCCATGTTCGTAATTTATTTTGTATCACATTATAAAGTAAATGAGGAGTTATAGCTTGTCACGATTCGATTAAACATTTCCAAACAACACTGACTTTCATACTACCCTCAAAAACAAGATGTGCTTTGTGAATTGAATAATCTGACATAGCACAGATGCATTGGAGGTGATATTTTTCAAAAGCAATGTCTCAGAAACAAAAGCTCCGTTATTCAAAAGGAAAAGGACAGAGGTACCTAAATGTTCTTAGCGTTGAGCAGGATTTAGGTTATGTCTTTTCAGAAATTATTAATTACATATTTAAATAATCTAAAGGGCATTGTAGACTTTACCTCAACATTTTCAGTAACCTAAAATCAGACAAGTTGAGATTCTGTCAGTTTGTTGCTTTGATTAGAGAGGTACTAAAACTGGAATATGTGTCAAATGAGAGAGGGAAATAGTGTTTTTCTAGGCACCATTATGGTAGAAATTTACTCCAGCTTGGCCTGAAAGAGGCTGGAAATGTTGACTTTTAAGACATGCCACAATAAGGTTTAGCTTTTAAACAGGCAGAGAGCATCATGGCACTTGATTTTTGTCATCCTGGTCACTGTTAGTCTGAGTTCAGAAAAAACCAATGACTTATTTTGAATTTTGATAAAGGCATTCTCATCTCTTTTTTTATGTTACTCTAAATACATCACATCAATTACGTAATTATTCCGTGATTTATGGGTGACTCTGCAAATCAGGTGAAGCCAAAATATTTAGAACTCCTTTACTCTGAAAAAAAAAAAAATCACCAAAATGGTTAGTACAATATTTATGTGATCTATTACTAAATCATCCAGAATGCAAACATGTATCCCTTAAAAATAGATTCTCTTTGACCCTTCATGAAACTACGAAAAGGTTCTCATACAATAACAGTCTTGAATGGTCATTTATGGTCAAGCCAGGCATCATCAATAGCTCTGCTCCCAGCCCCAGTCTGTGTGTTAGCAGGATCTCGATGAATGCAATAATATCAAGAATTACCCACAACTTTCTTCTGCAGCCCTCACAGCTCCTGACAACCACATCTTAATACCGTGATAATTACAGTTCTGCCCAGCTCCTGATCTGGATTCGTTAAGTCATAAAGCAGAAGGGGAGAGAAAGGTCTAGGTCCAGCTCCTGTCCTGCAATGACGTGCCTGTTTTCTGTCACACGGAAGATCTTGTGCAGCACCTGTCCCCAGGAGGGCAGGGGAGTAAACCCTGTCTGTTGGCATCTCCTCTCTTCAAGGAGTCGGATGGCAAACCCTCCCAGAGAATGTATTGGGTTGGCTGAATCTTATGTGACCTCTTCAAAAACAGTTTTTAAAATCTAATCTAATTGATATACTTGTAAAAGTCTGTATTTCTGTGAAAGTCAAAATCTGCAAGTGGCTTTTTAGCCAAAGGACTTTTATTCCTAGATCTTTATCTACTGAATTATATAGCAGATGTAATTTTTACCTGCTGCATACATTTTGGATATACTTAATAGGTAAGAGATGTTAGACTGTTTTTCTTTATACCTATATTTTCTTAGATGTCACTGTAATGAGAGAAGTCAGGCTTTAAGGAGCACAGTCTTTATTAGGGATCCATTTGTGAGGCTTAAATACACCAACTATTCTGCCACATGGCTTTACCCATGAGGGAAAAAATACAATTGAAGATGAACTGCAGACCCAAGAGTGGAGTTTCTGGTGGAGTTTCTTTAAATCTCTGAAAGAAATCAAGTCTTTCCTGGAGTGCTATTAGCCTTTAACTGTTGATTAGATAATAGAATTATTTACTACTTTTGATGCAGTAGGTCCATCTCCTGTTAAAAAATGACACTGATTTTAGCAGGTGTGCCACTGGAATTAATTACTGCAGTTTCTACATTAGCATTACGCAGCAAAACTTCATAAACCAATGAAACCAATGAAACTAGGCTTTTCATTTCCATATTTAGCAGTCACCTAGACCTCAATTTGCTCAACATTGTTTTTCTTCCCATTATTATTAATAACTGAGTAACCTATCTCAGACTTTTCTCCACCAGTGTCCAGAACGGAATAAAACATGTCTTGTGTAAATCCTTACTGCAAATGAGGGGAAGACTCCACCTCTGTGAAGACTGAACCATTAAAAAAGGAGAAGGTGGCAGCATTAGCACAAGCCATTAAATTTAGGTCCTTTATGTGTATTTATCAAATTCCCTTGAAACATTCTTGGGCAAATTTTTGCCAACATCTCTATGGACATCCACATCTTACCATGATTCAGTAGGAAAGTTCCGTCCTCTTTTTCTTGCCTTGATACCTTAATGCTCCCCACTGAAGTCCATGTTTTTCCTTCAGTCTTATCACAAAGACGGGCTGTTTGGCACCGGGGGTTGTTTTTTACCAGATGGCAAGAGAAACGATGTGATAGATGCTTTTATGTGAAGAGTGATAGTAACCAAAAAGGTGCAGCATGAATTCAGGTCCAGTGCAGAAGATGGCAATCAGCTACACACATCTTTCTTCATAACTTTTCAGACCAGTTGATCATGTTGTGACCAGACACCGGATTTTCCTGCAGTCATTGAAAGAAGAGGAAAAAATTATGTGTAAGTCAGGAAATTGCCACTGAACACATAATGAGTAGGATGCACAACCAAAACCAAAGCACATAACATCACATAGGCAAAGCTCTCCTATCTCTGAATGAGTGCATGGCAAAGCCCTGAGCTGACGGGAACACCTTGCCCGAAACCTATGTTGAAGCAAGCTACAACAGAAACAGCAAGAAATGACCAATGAGGAGACCAGAGACACAGGAATTCACCACTGCTCCTTAATGGAAAGTAGCTTGGGGGTGGCAGGAAGCCCAACGTACTTCTCCCATCAGGTCTAAATCTTTTCCTGATCAGTTGCACAGCAAGAGCAGATTCCTGGTTCTCTGACTCCTAAAAATAGCGTGAGATCCCAAACAGTGATGGCATGACAGGGAAGAGCGCCAAAGCATGACAGCTTTGATAAAATTCTATATTTAATTGTCTTCTATCTGCCATGCATGTGTGGCCATGCTATCCATTAGGTAATGAGATCTATGATTTATTTCAATAGTTTTAGCTTTGTTCCTCTCTATACCATGGGACTCGACATCTGCTGCAAGACCTTCTGCAGCGCTTGCCCGGCTTCTTACTTTTCACAGAGCCTCTGCACAAACCGGTAACGCCAGCGAGTGGTGAGCTGAAAATACATACGAGTGCTCACTTACTTGCAACCGCCTCCCCCAGAACGGGCCAGAAGCTGCTGTACTCACCCGGGATGAAATCTTGGCCGTGCTGTTGTGAAACAGTGCTCTCGGACTCTGGGTTAAGGACATGCAAAGTGGAAGACGCCAGCTGAGCTCTTGGTGGTTGACAACCACTGTCAAGCCCATTGGCCTAGTGTGCAGCTGGACACGGCTTTTGCTGGTCCACAACCCGCTCCTACTGGGCATTAAAATTAGCAGGCAGAGCAGGTTCCTGGTCACAGCAGGTCCAGCACAAGCCTAAATTTATGTGGTGTGCTGACAAACGGCAAAGACTGACCAAGCTGAGTTACTAGAGGGATCAAAAAAAAAAAAGTAGAAAATGTCTTTGCACTTGTGGTTCCATTTATTGTCTCTCACGTGATTCTTCGGGTAATCAGGTGCAGCGATGGGAGCCATTCCTAAAGCTCTGTGTTCCGAACCTGCCCAGGGAGCAACTGCTCAGAAGAGCAAGAAATAAATGCAAGCTGAGCCCTGAGAAGCCCCGGGGCACACGGGCAAAGCTGACCAGGGGAAGAAACGGGGCGAGGGGGCGCGGAGGGGAGGAGAATTCTTGAGGCAAAAGTCCAATCATTCAGCGTGGAAGAAACGGGCCAATCTTTGCCTTGCTCTCAGCTCCCCGCTTCCCCGTGGGCAGCCAAGGAGGCTGCGCGCAGCCTGCGCCGCGGAACGCGCTGTGTCGCGCTGCCATCTCCCGTTTGCTTGGCAGAACTGCTCCAAAATCACACCGTCCATGACTTGCCAGCAGTGATATTGCATGTTCAAGCGCAGCGAGTGTATCCCTTTGACCTTCTTCACCATTTAGTTATGAATGGAAGTATGTCACATAGAACTGCGAACTGGATACAAAGCTTTTAAAGCGCTCATTGCAGGAATGCACCCGTAACCTGGAATTAAAGAGTTACCAAGGATGAAACAACCCTTTACAACACTGCAGAAAGCCAGAGAGAAGGAAAGAATTACCAGGACATCCAGTCTTTTCCCAGCGAGCTTCAGTGAACTTATTCATGGTTTGCCTTTTATAATATTTTAATGTTCTATAGGCAAGACCGCAAAACCAGCCACTGGCACTAAATTTAAGCAATGCCATTTGGGCTTCTATAGTTTTTTATTGTTGTTTTGTTCTGTACCTCAATATCTGAAAAAAAAAAAAAAAGTTTTTGGAAAGATGGGAAGAAGATTTATTTCCCATCCTGGATTCTCCTCCCTTTGCTTAGACCACAGCCAATCTCATTTTCACAGAACTAAGATTACAACGAGGGCTGTTCCAGACATTTAGCAGTTCTGCAGTTAGCATGAGGGGGCTGAACTGGAAATTTGGTGCTTTCAGCACAAATGCCATGTAGAAGTAAAAAGAGTTCTGATCTTCAGTGGTGGTCGGATTTGTAAAGAATATGATTTAATAGGCACCTTCATATTGGCCAGATCCTCCAGCCATGCTGCATAGACTGATCTGCTAGTTCAAATTTTAACTAATCTGTCCAAAATTATGCCTTGATTTGTTGGGCACTGGGAATGAAAAACAGAGCCAGCAAAGGCCAAAGGACAAGCATTCCTGTCAGGTCTCCAACAGGCAGGTGTCCTGCCCAGCAAGGACTCGCTCTCTTGTCTCCCCTTTAGTCTCTTGAAGCTCACTTGAAAAAATTTCTCCACACTTAGACCAGTTTTAGACTGTGCAGTATAAACCACTATGCACCAGGATAGCCGTATTTGTGTCAGGAGCTCCAGTAGTCTGTCATCACACGAACCCCGGAACCGTTCTTTGTAAGAAGACCACCCCAACAGATGTACAACAGCGTCTGCAACGAACGTGGGTCAAGGAGAGACTTCCAGCAAGGATCTTCCAGGCTCTAAATGAGTACGGCAGAGCTGGGCAGTACGTGGCTATCACAGCTGTGAATATTAAGTTCTAAAACACTCAGGGACTGACTGCCATGTCACCTGTACCAACCCTGTGGCTCCCTCTCCACAGACCTGTCCTGCGCTGCCCGGCTTTCTTGCCTCTCTGCCTAATTGCCCTTCTGTTTCTCTCTGTCCGTGACTTTCTGCACCATTTCCAGAGGGTACTGAAGGCACAGAGCCCCCAAGCCTCCCCAGAATGTCCATCACTAGGTAAGGTATCACACTGCTTCGGCTGTTTTACCTTTGGAAGCTGGTAGG
Organism: Numenius arquata; assembly: GCF_964106895.1. Classification (NCBI taxonomy): domain Eukaryota; kingdom Metazoa; phylum Chordata; class Aves; order Charadriiformes; family Scolopacidae; genus Numenius; species Numenius arquata. Next base: position 24,035,412 of record NC_133583.1, read on the forward strand.
GACACAGACACTGAATTGGCTGGTAGCTTTCCATGGGCAGCAACCTTAGTTATCTTAATAAAACAACATAGAAATGAATTTAGTTAAAACCATGTTTAAAAGCAACCTAACCTGAGCCTAGGCAAATGTACCTGCTCACACTTGATACTGACATTAAGTACAGCTGTATTGAGACTGACTCAGATATTAATTGGAAAAAATATCTTGATATTCTTTGATAGGAAATCATTCTATGAACTGAAGCTTAAAGAAAGAGGATTGCAGCAACCCAGGAGACTGGCATGAGGCATTCTGAAACCACACACAGAACCATTCAAGTATGCCAGGGAACACAGTCCTCTCCCACGTCCTCCTTTTCTTGCACCGCTCCTTCTTTCTGTAGTCACATGTGCCACTTCCTGGCCCCCAATGGCTAATAAATGTGTTAGCTGATCCCTTTAAGATGGAGAAATGCACACTATGCAGTCTGTACTGCCAGACTACACTAAATTACCAGCTGCTTTTTTGGAACTGAGTTGTTCCTGGGCTTTATGCCAAACAATCCCCGCTCAGAGCAGATCCAGCTGCTCCAAGTTGCTCAGCAGTTCATCCCAACCCATTGCTGCCATTTTTTCCTTGCTGCCTCTTTTCATGTTCTTGCATACCTACTTCTTGTTTTTCACTGTTCTTTTTTTTTTTTTTTTTTTTTTTTTAAATCTGCCTTATGCTTACACACTTCCCCTCCCCCCTTTCCTGTTTCTTCTCCTGCCATTGCTGGGGCAGTAGGCTCCGGGGAGACCTTAGAGCCCCTTCCAGTCCCTCAAGGGGCTCCAGGAAAGCTGGGGAGGAACTCTGGATCAGGGAGGGGAGCCATGGGATGAGAGGGAAGGGTTTGACACTGAAAGAGGGGAGATGGAGATGAGATGTGGGGAAGAACTTCTTTGCTGTGAGGGTGGTGAGAGCCTGGCCCAGGTTGCCCAGAGAAGCTGTGGCTGCCCCATCCCTGGAGGGGTTCAAGGCCAGGTTGGAGGGGGCTTGGAGCAACCTGGTCTGGTGGGAGGTGTCCCTGCCCAGGGCAGGGGGTGGCACTGGATGGGCTTTAAGGTCCCTTCTAACCCAAACTATTCTATGATTCCCCTTCTCCTCACCCCCACAGAAACACATCCATTTTTCTATGAATAGGTATTTGGGATTGGACCAGTGGTTGCTTTGCTAGCTTTTTTTCTGCCTCCGTGGTAGTAACACCCCTTCTGAAACAGGACACTGGTGAAAATTGGCCTTCAGAGGAATGAAAGAAGTAGCAATAGCAATTTTCCTCCTACAAATGATACAGCGATGGAAAAAGATATATTTGTTGCCCTTTTGCTAGCAGATGTTCTGTCAGGTTTCTTGAGTCCTGAGCTCCACAGACACAAGGAAGCAGGAAAAGTGAGTCTCACTTTACACCTCTGGGCAGAGCCTTCCAGATGAGAATAAAGAATCACTCCTGAGAAGAATGAAGAGTCCAAACTCAAGTCAGAAGAGGAATCAGGAAAGCTCATGATAACAATGACTCTAAGGGTAATAAGAAACAAAGGGGAGGCGAAAAAGGCGTGTATTCATGCCATACTTTCCACTGCCCAACCAGCTTCTGCAACTGGATTAGAAAGGCAGAACACAAAGAGCATCCTTAGCTCTCAGCCCTTCTCAGCTGTAATTCCAGTTCTGCTGTGGACTGTTGATAACTTAGGGGGGTTGTGAGCATCACCAAGAGCTTAACAGCATATCTCACCAAGTCGATGAAATACTCTTTAGGCTCTGCATAACTGAACTCTTAGAAGTGTTCTCAGCTCTTCCACGTCCTCATTGTTCCAAGTAAAGGCTGAACAAACTTTTAGCAAACTTTTTTTTTTTTGCAGAAAGTAAACATTCAATCAGAAAAAATATATATATTCCTGTGTTACATAAAAATATATCATAGAATCATAGAATCATTCAGGTTGGAAAAGACCCTTGGGATCATCGAGTCCAACCATCTACCCTACACTACAAAGTTCTCCCCTATATCATATCCCCCAACACCACATCTAAACGGATCTTAAACACATCCAGGGATGGTGACTCAACCACCTCCCTGGGCAGCCTGTTCCAGTGTCTGATCACTCTTACTGTGAAGAACTTCTTCCTAATGTCTAGTCTAAACCTACCCTGTTGCAGCTTGAAGCCATTCCCTTTTGTTCTATCGCTATTTGCTTGTAAGAAGAGACCAGCACCAACCTCTCTACAGTGTCCTTTCAAGTAGTTGTAGAGAGTGATGAGGTCTCCCCTCAGCCTCCTCTTCCTCAAACTAAACAGTCCCAGCTCCCTCAATCGTTCTTTGTACGATTTATTCTCCAGGCCCTTCACCAGCTTCGTTGCCCTCCTCTGCACTCGCTCCAGCACCTCGATATCTCTCTTGTATTGAGGTGCCCAAAACTGGACACAATACTCGAGGTGTGGCCTCACCAGTGCTGAGTACAGGGGCACAATCACCTCCCTACTTCTGCTGGTCATGCTATTTCTAATACAAGCCAGGATGCCATTGGTTTTCTTGGCCACCTGGGCACACTGCCGGCTCATATTCAGCCTCTTGTCAATTAGAACCCCCAAGTCCTTTTCCGCCAGGCAGCTCCAGCCACACTTCCCCAAGCCTGTACTGATGCATGGGGTTGTTGTGGCCCAAGTGCCGGACCTGGCACTTGGTCCTGTTGAAGTTCATACCATTAATGTAGGCCCATCGATCCAACCTATCTAGGTCTCTCTGCAGAGCCTCCCCGTCCTCATGCAGATCAACACTCCTGCTTAACTTGGTGTCATCTGCGAACCTACAGATGATACACTCTATGTCATTATCAAGATCATCAATGAAGATGTTAAACAGAAATGGTCCCAACACTGAGCCCTGGGGAACACCGCTTGTGACCGGCCGCCAGCTGGATTTAACTCCATTGAGCACCACTCTTTGGGACTGTCCAGACAGCCAGTGCTTGATCCAGCAGATTGTATGCTCGCCCAGGCCATGTGCAGCTAGTTTTTCCACTAGAATTATATATATATATATACCCAGGCTTTCATCCATGTACTACAGTGGAAAAAAAGTAGAAGTCAAAGATGCAAACTTTTTCTCTTCCCCTACCATTCTAGTATTGTAGCTAAAATCGGTAACTGAAGAAAACCACAAACCCTAAAAACCACTATCAGTGATGCAAAGTCAGGCATGTAGTCTCATTGGCAGCCTATAGGAAGGTGCAATTCAGAGACATCTAGAAGGTGCCACCATCTCTGATGAATTGTCAGCTGCATGACAGAAGGTGGCAGCCACAGTGAACTGCCCTGTAGAACAGCTAGCAGGTCCTGCTAAGTAAGATAGCTTTGTTTCTGCAACTAAAAGCCAAATTACATGGTGCCTGAAAATTGGATTCGTTCTTGTTCCAGCTGGTTCCTAACGTAATGTCAGCAAGGACCAAAACTAATGGCTGCTCAGCAGCTTCCACAAACCCACAGCAGGACAAGAACCTGCAAGAGAAAAGCAGTGCTCTCGTTCATGGCGAGACATGAAGGCATCATATCTGAAGGCCAAAGACTACCTTGTAATGGAGAACACATGGAAGGCGCGAAGCTTGGTCTAATAATTAACAGCAGTGGCACAGTTTTCTTCTGACCCAGCTCTTGGTGCACAGTCAGATGCATTACTGTTTCTCCAGCTGACGTAGGCAGCTGCTTCATCCTGCAACACAACAGAACCTTCAGATACGCTGACAACGATACGCACACTATGCCGAGTCTGCCCAGTTAACCTGGTTTGTTATTCAGGTTAAAGCAGCTGGAGTCAGGAAAGAGTAAACACCAACTTTTTGCTGACAGAGTCGGAGCGCAGGGACCTTCTGGGAGGTCACGCCGTGGGGAGCGACTCTTGGTGCCAAACCAGCAGTACCTGCAGCTGAAACCCTGCAGATGACTCAGGACTGGCTCCTGGGCTTTGGCTCTTCTGGTCATGCTTGAGCTTTCTGCTGTTTGACTCAAGTGTTTGCACTAACCAAAAAAACCCCAAGCCTTAACACCCTAAGCACGAAAAGCACGCGTATACTGGTCATAGCTGATAGCCGGGAATCCTGTCCTATGGAGAACGGGAAAACCACAAGGAACTTGCTTTTATAAAACCTAATCTTATTTTTGAGAGCTGCTACTAAATAACCACATGACTACCAGCTAAAAAGAATTAATGCTTTCCCCTTCCCAATAAAGGCACAAGCTAGACCTATTCTTTAGATCCAGGTAAGAGCAAAAAAAAACCTCTTCCCCAAGCTGTCAACAGCACCAGCTTGTTAACCTGACAGCGATGTTGGTGTCCTAAATGGAGATATTAATGCTCGGTCTCTAAGACTTCGCTAATTGGCTTAATAAAGGCTCATTGTTCATTTGCCGGTAACAGGAAGCTAATGTTCTATTGCTGGATCAAATACTTTACTCTTTATCCCTTGATAAAGCCTTGAACTGCATTAATTTGAATTCCAGGGCAGAAGCCATACACGAAAATAAGATAATAACGTTTGAGATTAGTAGAAGCTACCTGAATGTTTACTTAATATAATTTGTAATAAGGACACAAACTGTCCTAGTTAGGAACAGTCTCATCACTGGAAATTAAGGGGAAAATATTTGTGATTATGAAATTGCCAAATTGAGTGTTTTTCTTAGTTTTGAGTTAGCATGCACCTGGATACTGGGATGCTGTTTTAACCTAAACCACGCCCCAGCCTCACAGGGTTGGACAAGGTAAGACTGGCTGATGCAGATTCAACATACAAGACCAGGTCTCAGATCACCTTGGAGACACCATCCTCCATACACAGAGGGAAAAAAGTTCCCTCTGCAGCTGCAAACCCTGCTCCTTTACTGGGAAAGGACATCAACTGTCTTGGAAGAAAAGAAAGGAATAGGATGAGATCATCTTCTGAGTAGCTTCTGTACAAATGTTTTTCCCAGCAACCACTAAGGAATATTTGTTTGAAGCTTTTATATATAATACTCAAATACAATACACAAAATACTCAGTACAATACTCAACCACATACTCAAAATAATATCAACTGGCTGCTTTGCTTGTTTTTGAGCTCACAGAAGTGATCTTTATAGTTTTTCATGGTTTTTTCTAAGTCCTTGGGTGGAAAAATACCTTTTTCTGCTTTATCACCCTGCAGATAAAGCTTCCGTTACAGCAAATGCAAAACCATACAATCAGGGCAAGTGTCCCAGCAAATACGTTCTGCTGGTTTATTGCACACAATTCAATAAGTATTTTCAATGCCTAAGTAAAAATTATCATATCGCTCTCCAATTCTAATATAAATTGATTAGCTGGTGTAATGCAACTGACTGCTACCAGGTATATAAATGAGCAGCAGAATAGCTCTAGGAATCCAACCTCGGGGTGTTAAAGAGCTGTTAAACTATAGTATAAAACCATATTTAATATTTCTAGAGCACAACATCAATGCATCAGTCCAAGAATCTGCTTGCATTGATGGGGCAAACCTTACCCTCACCCTCAGACTTTAAGCATATTCCTTCAGGGTTTTTTTTGAGAGTTTGTTAATTCTACTGGATAAACATCATCTTAACCCATTTTGGAGAGTGTATGAGAAATTAAGATGTAACTTCAGGAAGACTTGCAGCCACTGCCACCAAAAGACTTGGTCCCGGTCCCAGCCCTCCCCTTCCCTGTACTGGTCTGAGTGTTTGCTCTGTGGTGAGACAGATGAAACCAGTCCGACCGAGGTGAGAACCAACCCAGGAAAATCTCATGGAATGGCACAGAGGATGGTGCTCCCCAAATACAAGCACAAATAACAAATTTTCTGGTTCTGCAGCAAACATAGTTTTAAGTTTTCAGTTTCCCTCAGGTAAAAATGAATATTTACTTAGCCACCCAATTAAAATAGCTTAGGAAGACTAATTAAAATGGCGCCTTCTTAAAACACAAAAACAACAAGCAGAAAACGTTATTCCTTTTCTTTTTTATTGATACTGCCAATGTGACTACCTTTACGCAGGCAGATTGCTTTCCTACATTAGACACTTTTTTATTAATTTGGAAGTAATGTTTTGCTCTTTATGCCTCCTAAGGTTATCCAATTAACACATAGTTATACTTTTAAGAAGTTTCCACATTTTAAGATTTCCCCCCCCCAGATCTGTGTAAAGGTTACTTGGCAAGAGTACATGCATATGACATTAAATGGAGACCAATCCACCACTAAAAGGTAATGCACATAAAACATAATACAGTACTTTGACATCATTTCAAATAAATACCCACATACAAATGTAGTAATTTTAAATGCAACAATATTTCTTATGAATCAATACTGTAACAGAAGATGGAAATATAAGTCCCCACATCTAGGAATAATAATGCTTTTTTTTCCAGCAAACAGAAATCTTTTCCCCGCTGTCAATATTATTTCAATTTGTACTTTTTTTGAGGAGTGGGAAGGTTTCCCCCGAACAAGTACCAATTTAATCATTCGTGTGAGCCTCAACAAACAGTAGAGGTGGGTACAGCTTGTTGATGCCGTTCTCTGTTTCTGTTTCCTGAAATTACAATGGTTAGATACAACATGCAAGAGAAGATATCAATGTTCTGCTGCTCACATTTGCAAACAATACTATGGTTAACTGCATCCACCACCATACGAAGCTAAATAACAGCAATATTCCTGACACCTCCTCTGTAATGTTACCACAAATGCGTTCACACATCTTGCTCATTTGTCCAACTTGAGTCCATTTGGTTCCCAAAGTGTATTCAGGTTCGTTTAGGTTGGTTTTTGTTGTGTTTTGTTTTGTTGTTTTTTTTTTTTCTCTATACCCCTGAATTTGCAAGGCTTTGCATGATGAAATATCTTTGACTAACAGAATTTTTTACAATTCCTTGAATATATAAACTCTATAGTAAGACTACCCATTAAAAATGTGCGAAAGGGGAGTTCACTTTGCACTTATTGCTCCATGTCTTTACTAAATTCCAAAACAGCCATTCCATTTCTCCTAAGTTACAGGACTTAGACGAAGCTATTCTAAAAGTCTCCCTTAAAATGATTAAAGGCACTACTGGCAATAATTAATGACAGAAAGGCGCTGATATATAACACCCTATTACTGACAACTTTAGAATTTTTCTTTCTAACTGTACCATAATTTGGCACAATAAAATGAAAAAGTAACAAAACAATTCCAATTTGGAATTTAACTGGTATAGTTGTATAAAATTCTGTTAATCAATAATACTTCAACTTCCTAAAACCCAGGAATTCTGGAATTTATAGGTAATACTACTTATTTAATATTTTTCAAGTGCCTGTTACTGTTTTAACCAGAGCAAAGTCAAGTTTTCTTCTTGTTACATTGAACTATTCCTAAGAATAATAATACAATATGAAAAAAACCCCAGAATTTGAATACCCTGGATTTCTTAATGAATATGGCAGTTAAAAAAAAAATCAGTAATTTAACATATAAAGCTTAACATTTTATAATAATAAAAAAAAAGCTGCTGAAGCACAGCACACAGTTTAGCAGAGCTCCTGTTTTTTGCTGAAACTCTTTTCTAATCACCATCTAGAGCCCCCAAAAAACCTCTGCTACATGCTGATGTAGAATCCAAAAATCACAAGCCCAAATTGGAGAGACTATGAGCACAAACCACTGCATTTATATAAACTCTTCTACATAAGGAATTAAAGAAGCTAAAGAAAAATATCGAAATATCAAAAGTGCACAGGTTTAACAATGACATAAAAAAATGAGCATCTGCAATGAAATAAGAAATTCCCCCATCTGAACATTTCTAGTAGATCATAAACTAACGTGATCATTACATTTGAAGTAGGTTTCTTCAGCACTTGTAAGTTTTCTTACTGCAGCAGCACTTATAGGTAAAGCTCGTTTGTTTTATAGCTTCAGACATAAAAGGAAAATGTCAGGTAGTATATAGGAAAAGGTGTTTTCAAAAGTTAGGATCAGGTCAGTGGTTTCATTCTTTGTGCAATGGACTACCACTTCTAACCGAAATGAAAGAGGGTAAGAAATGCTGTTGCACTGTTGGAAAGGCCTTCTCCAGGGACTACTCTACAGCTGAAAAATGGAAAAATAAAATAGCATTAGAAAAAAAAATAATAATCAGTGTTTATTTCTCAATTAAAGAACTTAAAACAATGTGCTGCAAAAGCAGGTTAGTTGGTTGAGGGTGTCTGTTAGATTCCTGGGGTAGAAGCAGCCACCTTAGCTCACGGATGCTTTCCAAGCCGAGGAAACAATGCTTTACGGGTTCAGTCTGGAAGCAATAGCTTTGCAGAAAGGCTTCTTACAAGTACTGAATAAAGCTTTGCTGTTTGAGCACAAGTTAACAGCAACGAATGTGCAAGAAACATTTTCAGGGACGCTTTAGGTTCCTTGGAAACATGCAAGTCAGTAGATCATGCAGGCCAACGCAGAGAACAGCACTCAGAAGAGCCTGCTTGCAGAGGTAGGTGATGGCATAAGGAATTTTCCATGCTTTATCCCAACCCATTGAAAGTGATACGAAAGACTTACAGCAAATGTACGTTTCAAGAAATTGTTAATCGCCAAGAATTACAAGACTCAACCTGAAATATTATCTAAAAATATGAACAGCAGGATCATGTCACCTTACCACCATCCCTCATTTCTTTTTATAACGGGTGCTAAAAGAACCCTAATTTCTTTTTATAACGGGTGCTAAAAGAACTTAAACCATAACCTTGACACGCTCAAATAGCAGTCAGGCTTCTCAGCTTTTTGTTTTTTAAAGATCCACAGAAATGAACGAAGATGGAAAGGACTACTAAGACTACCGGGCAAAAATTGTTCATACTTGGAACTGAAAGTGTGAGGCAAGACTGATAGTAACAGTCACTGGCTGGTAACCGGGGCAGCTTTCTATAAAGTTCCAGTTAATTTGAAAAAAACCTAACAATGCATTCAATTAGTTTCTCCATTTTACCTTTTTCCCATTAGTAGTTTGCAAAAATACTGCCATTGGAGACACGGAAGCAGTGAAAACTGTATTAAAGCTCCCTACTAGAGTGGAAGCAAAATTGTAACTGTTTCTATTGGTGCAAAGAAAGTTCGCACTCAAATGACAGCTTTTACAAAGTATTTTTAAATTACACTTAATGCAGGAATGAGAAGAATAAAGGCCTTTTGGAAGATTGTGCAGCAAAGAAGAGAAAGCAGGATTGAAAAATGCTAAAAGATGTCTCGCTTCTAAAATATCAAACCTGCTATTTAGCAATATTAAAGCTCAAATTCAGGAGAATTCAGTGTTTTCTAAAAAAAGTAATAATAGACGCACAGGGCCTGGTTTCTAAAGCCAGAATTGCTCTTTGTTTAAACTTCTCAAGCAGTGACGTTTGAGCAACATATTAGACTTAAATCACTTGTGGATTTTTTTTTTTCCTCCTCTCAATATTGGTAAATGCAATTCTGGCATTGGACTGTGGCATTTTGATGTTTCCCAGCTTGGGAGGAAGGTTTCTACAATTCCATTTGTTTAAAGTCTTACTGTATGAATTTAGGAGTCTCCCCCTTCCCCCTAATATCTGGGAAGCCAAAATCCCCCGTGGTTTTCCTTCACTGGGAAAACAAGCTGTGCTCCTTATTACCTTATATTATATATCACTGTGCTCTCTCCTGACTACTTATAGGCAGAGCAGCAATGCGTGGGAAGCAAGCTGCTGGCCATCTATAAAAAATGGTAGCGAGATGAGGCAGTACCACACCAGGAATATTAGAATGGCTTTATAGAACATCACTGTCAAGCAGACAACTGTGCAGTCTCACATTGCTTTTTAGGCATACAAAATTATTTGAAAGAGTACAAAATGAACAGGGCTTTACATTAAAATAAAGTTTGAGGCTAGGCACTTTAAAACTCTGGTTTAAAGAAAAAAAAGTGTGCCTTCTTGTGCTCCACAAATTTTCCACAATTTTAGAAACAACATTTTCAATCTTTTTCTTTTATATAGGCACCAATTATGAAGTACACTTTTATATTATCAAACACGCTGTAATTAAGTGGCTAAAAAGGCCTCTTAAAAGTTCAAGAGCAGACAAAGGTTTGTTTTTAAAGATTAGTATGTATACTAACCTACTTCATAAGTAATTATTAGCAGGCTGATCCGGTTCAATTTCCTGTGCCTATAATGTAGAGCCCTGTGAAACGTGCTTGCATAAGGAATGCATTATCCTTTGTGTATTTAAAAAAAAAAGATCAGAGCTCTGAAATACTATTCTATTTAGATTAATACTGAAAGCTGAGAAAAACTGTTTTGTGACCGACAATACTAGACCACAGTCACATTAATTCTACACATATATGTTGTGTGGCTACAGTAATATCTAAAACAGATTCTTTTCAAAGTGTTATGCTTACAAGGAGCAACATGAGACCACAAAGATCCTTTCAGGACATGACACTTTTCCACAGCATAACTTCTCAAAGTGGAACTGTCTACCAGGTAGGATCCCAATTCTTAGAATTTTAAGTTATATCAGATGGGGTAAATATTGCATATTTTTAATATAAACGTGCAAGTTTCTTCTGGTTAATCCTCCGAAGGGAGGGAAGCAGAGTGTAAATAATGTACCCTACTGAGTTTTTTTCTAGCTTTTATAGCCTATAAAAGCTTTAGTACTTTGGTCAGTGGTGATGTGACAGCAACTCCTTAATACCTGCCAAAACAGGCAGATTAATTTTGGTTCCAGTTTCCAAATGCTCTGCATTTTAAAGACATACCTCTAATTTTAACATTTGCTTTTCACCACTTCTTAAGCCACAATAACAAGGAAGGTTTTCTGTTTGTTTCTGCCTGTGAAAGCATTTATTGAAGTATGCTGCAACCCTGGAGAAAGGATCACATCTGTGCTATACCAACTACAATTAATAGCACCAGATATACTATATCAGGTGTACTCTTTTAACACTTACCATAAACAGCAAAACCCATACATGTTAATTGTGGAAAAAGCTAATTCCTTTCCACTATTAACTTGTTAATAGCATCCCCATACTTATGAATGAGTTACAGTTAATACCACCATAATACAATTTGTATTACCTGGTTCAACAACATACTAGTACAAGTCAACTCACTGCGACATTAGATAGTGGGGATTTACGCTGATGTTTACAGCATAAAATAAGATGCATAATATGATTTTTCTACACACCTGTCCTAGTCACAATAGATTTTATATTTCTCACTACAAAAAACCTGGTTGTTAAGGACAGATCCTTCTGGCCTGTCTCCGCAGGACCGAATATGACTTACACTAGGGTTACTGCTCTTGGCTTTGGAAGCAGATTTTGTGCGCACCCTTTTGGACTGCTCGTGGTCCAGCTCCAAATGTTCCAGGCGCTGGGTCAGTGCCAGTTTCTGCTGGATAGCCATCCGGAGCAAGGAGTTCAGAGTCTTCTTCTCATCCTCAGCCGCTGCAAGCTGCCGCTGCATTTCATCCAACTGTGTGACATATTCGTCACATCTGCAATGAAATATATCAATCTTTAGCAATCCTGGTTCCATCTATAAAACATGAATCTCTTGTGTCCGGCCGATATTAGCAGAACGATAGCTCTGCAGCTGCTTGCATACACAGTCTTTTAAATAGGAACTTCAACCAAACCTGTAGAAAATCACAATTAATTTTTACTGGGGTTCTTACAATCCCACACTCAGCAGGTACGTTCATGCCTTTGACGATGTAGTATAACGGACAGCAAGCCTGCTATCAGAGTACTTGGGTCCAAAGATTAGCAAGATGTCCTTCCATGGTGAGGAGACACAATGCAGTCAAATTACTTTTGTCTGTGCTCACACAGAGACCACAACCTTCCTGAACTTTAGGGTGGAAAGAGACCCTGAGAGGAATAGCAAAAGAGCTGTGAAACAACCATTACTGAAACTCAATCGGTACTGCTGCTGGAGTGCCTGAACCTCATAGTTTGTTACTTTACACATGGAATCCAAATAACAAGTTTCCAGTGCTGACTGAAGAGCATTGTTAAAAATAAGCATCTTTCATAATTCTACTTTAATCTACTCTGATTCCTGATGTAAAAATTCTACAAATATTATTTTATTACTGTTTTCTCTACAGCAAGCGCCCTTTATATAATTGCTTTCACCATCAAAATTCATTTTAAAACAATTAAACAAAGGAACCAAGTGTCCCCCGCAGGGAAACCTGTAGGAATCTGTATGAATGCCTGCAAGCTGTTTCACCTACAGTCATCGTCACTGAGCTTGGAAGCTACTTAGCTTGCATGGTGCATCTTGAACAACTTAAAAAATTAACGTCTTTACATGTAGATGCATATCTACTGCACATAAAAGAGCGATTATGTGTATGGGTAGAAAAATAAGTATTCATAGGTACCAGCTGGAATTTACAATGCCACATCTGTAAAATACAGCTTCTTCATAAAAGCAAAAATATTAGCAAAGAAGTTCCTTTTAATGTCAAATTGAAAAGTCCCTGAATTTAAGGGACATTTATCATCACTAAGTAATATAAAGCAGACTGGAAAAAACCCACCACAGAACAAAACTGCAATCACATGCAGATTTATCAGCTGTGCTTATGCTAGTCCCGAATTCTGCTATTCCTGCCTTCCAATAGCAGGATTAGGCCTATATTCCTATTTATGTTTGCTTAGGAAGAGAGAAAGGGAAAGGAAAAAAATAGAATTTTATTTTTGAATAGACATGGAGATTAAGCACTAACCCAGAAATATTTATATATGTCAACTACAACCACAACGTATCTCAGCAAACCAGAAGGTTCTGAGTTCAGGGCCTCTCTGTGAGCAGGAACCTGTCCACCCCCCATCCCTCTGCACCCTGTGCTCGTGTCTCTCACAGTCTCTCTCACACCGTGGGGCGCAGGGAAGGCTAGGCGTGAGGGGTTCCTCTTTTTAAAAAACAAACCCAGGAACCTCCACCTTGCTGGAAGCCCAGCGCCTGCCCTGTCCGTGGCCAGATGGACCTCACAAGGCAAACCCCCTCCGTACACCTCTCCAGTGGAAGCAGGCCGAGAGAAACACAGAAGTATCTGCTCCATGTAGGGGTGGGAGCGGGGCAGGGACCCAGGGACCGCGGGGAGGCCTGACGGCTCTGGGGTCTCCCTACAGTTCTTAAACACACTCAAGACGTTCGGGTGAAAAGCGCAAGTCTGGTTCTACCACCACTTTACCCTTCTGCTTCCTTTTCTACCCATGCCCCAAACCTGATGCCTCCAAAGCCCCAGAAACGAGGGGAATGTCCAGAAAGTGTTACCAATTCCTTGAGGAATATAAGGCAATTGCTTCAGCCAAACACAATCTGGCATCGGAGCGACCTGTCCCCATTACCCTTGTTTCATTCTCAATATTACCCTGCCAAGAGATTTGGGCAAGGTGAAATTATGGGGAGGTTTTTTTCCCCTTTCCCAGTTCCTTTCTCGTGAAACAAAATGTGTCCACTTTTTTGGTACAGAACAGGAAGTTCTGTACTGTATGGAGGAATAACCCCCTGCACCAGTACAGGTTAGAGACTGACCTGCTGGAAAGCATCTCTGCAGAGAGGGACCTGGGAGTCCTGGTGGACAACAAGCTGCCCATGAGCCAGCAGTGTGCCCTTGTGGCCAGGAAGGCCAACAGTCCCCTGGGATGCATTAAAAAGAGTGTGGCCACAGGTCGAGGTAGGTCATTCTTCCCCTCTACTCTGCCCTGGTGAGGCCACAGCTGGAGCACAGTTCTGGGCTCCCCAGTTCCAGAAGGACAGGGAACTGCTGGAGAGGGGACAGCAGAGGCTAGGAGGACGATCAAGGGACCGGTGCATCTCTCTGCTGAGGAAAGGCTGAGAGCCCTGGGGCTGTTCAGCTGGAGAAGAGCAGACTGAGAGGGGACCTCATTGATGCTGAGCAGTATCTAAAGGGCGAGTGTCAAGAGGATGGGGTCAGACTCTTCTCAGTGGTGCCCAGGGACAGGACAAGGGGCAACGGGCACAAACTGGAACATGGGAAATTCCATCTCAACATACTGAAAAAAATATTTACTGTGAGGGTGCCAGAGCCCTCAAAGAGTCTGCCCAGAGAGGGTGTGGAGTCTCCTTCTCTGGAGATATTCAAAGCCACCTGGACACGTTCCTGTCCAACCCTCTCTGGGTGACCCTGCTTTGGCAGGGGGTTGGACTGGGTGATCTCCAGAGGTCCCTTCCAACTCCTGCCATTCTGGGATTCTTTGAAGATAATTTAGCCCTAAAATTTTCAGCCCAGTGAAGCCGTGTCAGGATTGCTATGTTCTGTCTACTCGTTTGGCTTCCACCAGAGAAGTGCCAGCCAAGTGGCAGATTTCTCTGCTTCCACGGCCCCATTTAGAAACTAAAGACATGATGGAAAGAAAACAAAACCATTGCAGTAAAGCAGAGTAGGAACTTCCCACAGAGTCTTGTTAGTGTCCCTTAATCCTCTTTTGTAGTTGTTTTTGGTGTTACTCAAATGCCTCTTCATCAAACGCAGCCAGTTGTGCCAAACCTGATAGCTGACTAGTAACACAGTCAATAACTTGTCAGAGTCTAAAAGGCAGTGAAGTCGTTTGCACATGAGCCAAGCTATAATTAAAGCTGTGATTTTTGACTCAAAAAGGTCATTGTAGCAAGTCATTATCTCACCAAGCTTTCTGTTAGCACAAAGGTTTAAAATATCAAATGAATGTCCTTAGAAATTACAAGGCATTCACTATTTCAAATATCTAAATTAGCTTTTTTTTTTTCTTCATAAGAGTCTATGCAGGGAATTTTTCCTTCCTTTCCAACAAAGAGGAAGGGTTATCAGTAGCATACATGCAGCAGCAGTTTTTCCTGTACTTGACTAACTGTTCTCTCGTCTATAGGAGAGGACACGTATACAGGAGAGGACTCGGGGGAAGCAGGACTGGTAGCTGCTATGACTGCAGGCAGTCATGCATCATGGACCTGTTTTCCTGATCTTTAAGTCAAATGAAATGCTATAGCTTCAAAACCAAACCTTCTCTTGGAGCAAGCCGGGCTGTCCGGCTCAGAGGAACCCCACACCATGCAACATACAGCAACTGTTCACTCCGAACTGGGGAGGGTTGGAAAGTTTGCCCAAAGTGGATGTAGGCGTTGCATGGATGAGTGGACTGGGATCTGCCCTACTTCTGTCCTTCATTCCTGCTGTTCACTGACTCCCAGTTTGATTTTCTCAAAA
This sequence comes from Numenius arquata, assembly GCF_964106895.1. NCBI lineage: Eukaryota > Metazoa > Chordata > Aves > Charadriiformes > Scolopacidae > Numenius > Numenius arquata. Next base: position 24,050,700 of record NC_133583.1, read on the forward strand.
AAAAAAAAAAAAAAAAAAAAGTTAGCCTCCCTAAGCATGTAAAACAACACAGCCTCTAGCATTACTTTAGTGTAATGCAAAGCTAGTAATAGTAGCTATGGCAGCATATTTTTGTGGTATGAGTATTTATATTTTCGCTGCTTTGCAGATATAACAAGAAAAGATTATTCCCTTTTACAGCTTCATTTGCCACGTGCTGAGCTTCTTCCCAGCTGTATATTCAATGCAGAAATCATTAGAAGATCAGAAAACAAAATGTCTTTGTTTTAAAAAAATAAAACTTTTTTATTATTTTTTTATTATCTTTTAAAAAGATAATAATTGAGCTTTCATGCTTTAAAGAAGAATATGAAATTAGCATAAGCCTGTCATACATTTACACATTCGCAGTTTTAAGTGGATAGTGAACAGAAGGCTTTGATGTTGCCTTTCTTAGGACTGGTAATTAACAACAACAAAAAGAGGAGCTTAAGGAAACATCAACTAGAGTTTTTAAAATAACACCAGCTAAAACAAACATCTACACAGATGAAGTAATTATCCTAAATGTTAAATAGAATGATGAGAAATAAAAACTAAATTCTCTAAAACACTATCTGAAGCCAAATTATTGAAAAATATAACACTAGGTTGTCTCGTTTTCAAAAGCTGCGTACCACTGCTTCCCACAGATGCCAGTTGTGCCTTATTTCTGTGCACCATTTTTAGCGTGTACTTTATTTAATAACATTTATAGCTAAATTCACTACTGAATCAAGATGTGTTCCAGGGAAGAAAAAGTGATGTAACCAAATGCACCTGGGTGTAATTATACTTTTTCCCCCTCCTCTGCCATCAGTATGAGGACCGTATGACAGCTTCCAAGAAAGCAAGACAGATGTGACTGGAGGAGGCCTCAAGAGAAGCATCAACCACTTTAATTTCTACCTCAAGAGATTAAACTGTCAACCTACATAAGAAATTAAAATATGGAGGATTAAAATCACAATTTTTTGACACTATTAAGCCAGGAAACACATTAGCAGAGAAGCAGTTAAAATGATATGTAAATGAGCATTGACTGTGTTCGGCCACAAGGGATATTAGCCACCTGCTATTTCAAACAGAATCTTCATACTAGAGATTAGTATTAAAGACTGAATTTTAACACCTTCCCCCATCTTCCCTTTGCTCCAACCCCTGGTGAAAACCAGCTCATCTGCAGAGAAAGCAACAATTTTCTATACCAAAGGAGGACCATCAGGAAGAAAACTATGGCAGGAATAAAGGTACTGAATCTCTCTCACAAGGTGGACTTCCACTGTGCCACTGTGTCATGTGGCAAAGGCAGAGGAGCCCCCGACAGACCACAGAGCTGTGCTCCTCAGCACCAGGGTAAGAGTTAGAGACAGTCCATACACAATCTGGATTTTTAAGTGGAAGAATACTGATGGTTGTTGAAGGTCTGACAGCAGAAAACAGGCACGCCTTCAGAAACTAGACCATAACTATTGTCTCACCCAATCTGTCTGAGCTGGTCTCCTCCAGTGGAACTCACACTGTATAGTTTCATATATCCATAAAACCAAATATGTTTGTTTTTAAAAAGCCGTTGAAGTGGCAGTATTAAAAAGCTTTACCCCAGCTGCAGGCAGGCGCATTTGCCACATGGCCTGCGGAGCTCGTGCAGCCCTGGCCATGGGACGAAGCCCCAGTTCAGCATCCCCCAGGCTTTTGCAGAAAGCCATCTAAGCCCCTTTCTTCCCTTGGTTTGCACAGTAGTGAACTGCGCAGATCCAAACTCCAGTAATGTATTCTTCAAGAATCCCTGAAGCACAAAGCACAAATCCTGAAGAAGGCAGAAGAAAGAACACCCCAAATTTAGGTAGTTTAGGATTATAAAGTTCAAGGGAGAACCTAGGGAAACTTAAGCTAACTGCTAATTTGTAATTATTTCCTCAATACCTTGCACTGAAAACTCAGATGAGTTGTGTATTTGAAAGGAATAAATACTGTGGCCTTTATTTTGATAAATCATTACGATTTTCACTAAGAACAGAGAATAGTTTATAACTAGCTATAGTTTTCCAGAATGTTTATAATCAGCCAGGTGTAATTAATGTCCATTAATAAGAGATATTAAAGAAGGTAATCAGAGCACAAATCTCTCTCATAGTTTGAAACATATGGGAAGAATTATCTCCTGCACTGAGGGAACAATCAGCCCCATGCTGCTGGACACTACAGCTCTTCTAAATTTCCACCGATAAAAATTCTCAAGGAGAGATCATAAACTTTTTCAGCAAGTTCAAATTCAAAATTTTGAATTCCTAGAATTCAAAATAAAACTCTTTTTTTATAAATTGAAACTTTTTTAAAGGTTGAAATTAACAATCCTATGCCACTAGATTAGAAGTAATTCTAAAGCTGTCACACAGGCAGGACATTTTTCCCAGTTCTTCACTGAAGGGGGAAGCAAGGCGTGGAGGATCTAACTGTGAACTCTCCAGCCTCTCTACCCTAAGCCACCGCAGCTGTGCGCATGCTTTGGTTTTGGGCACTGACACTTCTTATTAATTGCCAAATGAAACCAAGACTTGTCTATCTAAAAGAATACAGATACAAGGAACTGCTGCTGCAGTAGTCTCCCATATGAGGTATTTTGAAGTAACTCACTTTCCATTTTGATTAAAAACAAAATGGGAGACAAGCTACATAAGCAGAACTGGTATTGTCTTTACTCTGAGTATTTCTATGGCCCCACTATGATATCACAGGAACATCTGTGCTTTACTCTCCTTACCAGGAGGCATTCAAACGAAGCACCAAGGCACACAGAATTGGTGTGGACATAGCTACTTTGAAAAACACCTGGCAGAAGAGCGTGAACTCATTGTTGCAACCCAGGTCCAGGTTCTATCTACAAGGGACACCTTCACCAAGGTTAACTTTCAATATTCCGGTGTTGTTTGTAGTAGATATGTTAACTGCCAGGCACATTTAGAGTCCAGAGCAGGCTCATCAGTGTTATAAGCATGACTATGCGCAAGACATTTCTGTGGCATGTCCGTAAGAGTCAAATGCACTCGTCCTGCCTGGACGTCTCCCTACTTCCACGTGGGTGCTGGCAGCCCAGCCATTTTTCTCTCCAGACATCATTCATCACCTCTAGATCTAGCACCAGGAATAGGAGGCAAATGCTGTTACTCCTGTCTGGAAATCCCATTCTGGAAATTTTCAAAGTCACATTTTCTGCGTCTGGCTCCTCTGAGCATTTATCCTATGGGATATTTTTAGAGAAGTTGAATACTTACACTGTGTGGGGTCCAGTATGAAGACCTTTTCGCTATAGTTCTCAATCCTGTAAGGACTACGCTGTTCTCTGCATAAATTTAAACTCCTTTATATTCTGCTGGCCTTTGATGTACATGAACACAAGAATATTTTTCCAAATGCTTTGGATACTTGGAAAACTGACAGAGCTTGTATGACCCTGAACTGACAAATGTATTAAATTGAAACACCTCTTCTCCATTAATGAATAACAGCTAGATGCTAGTTTCTTGTGTGTAATCATGGTTTTGTTTCTTTATCACAAGCACTATCTTGCAATTCAATCTCATCTTACAGGCCGTCAGTCTTTCCAGTATGTTCTAACACTGGCCACTTGTCCCCTTCCTGACTTGTAGAGTTTGCCTCTCTCTATTTACAAATACTGGAACATTGATGAAACACTGGAACAAATACTGGAACAGTGACGAAACGCTGGAACATAAGGATAGCCATGATTTACATCTAGGCATATTCGTTGTCTGCTTTTCAAAGCCTTCTGCTTCTGCCAGATTTCTTAATTACTGTTCTATCTTTATTTCAGAGGGATGAGAAATGTCCGTTCTCTTACTCTCCTTGCTTGTTCTCAGGCTTTGGAAAAGAGACCAAAAATACATGAGCAGCAAAGTTGAGAAACCTGTGTCTTTAATCATAGGAGCGCAGATGTACCCTAAGTCACATCTCAGAGCCAGTTTAAGTCTTGAAAGACTTATTAGGGTTTATTAGGACAAATGCAACTTCATATAATTGTTTGGCTTTGTTGCCTGACTCTGAGAAAATAAGGCAGCGAGGAGCCAGCTTGGCTGTTTTCAGCCTGCTTTACTGCCTCTGCTGCAGCAGTTTGGCTGTAAGCTCTCAGACAGGAAGCCATTCTGGAGAGAAGAGGTTACGGTGTCATCCCATGAGTGCACATAGTGCTTAACATGCAAGGTAAGGAGACAAGAAACTTGCAGGCTATGTCAAAAGACAGAAAACCAGCAGAAAAATAACACAGGTAAGAGAAAAGCGAAAAAACGTGTTGTAGTTTTATTGTGTATGGTTTCTGCCATTTTTTATATTTAGTAGAATTTTTGGAAGGATGCTTACTCAAATTCTAGCAAATCAAACTCAAGGAAAAGACTAGCATAACATAATAAAATAACCTTTGCTTTTTAAAATGCAAAATTGTGTTTAAACTCTCCTCCTGTACAATCCATGACAAGCTTTTCTCAGTGCATTCTTTTCCTGGCCGTGAAGCGATGGCCAGACTGGTGTCCTGTCTAACCCTCCTGTAAGGACTTCAACCTGAACTGCTAGTTGGTGAATCTGTGCACCTGTGCTTCATCACCACCTGCAGTGTACTCTGGAAATTGCAGATTCAGAGGTGTTCTCCAAGCAGCTAGCAGAAACCTACAGTTTTCTTGCTCCGTCCTTCCTTTCCAAAAAGTTAAGCTAAACAAGCCTCAAGCTTCAATTCCAAGCTGGATTTTTCTCATCTGTTTTGATACAGTACTTTTCTTCTTCTGTAGTCAGTTTTAAGAAACCTGAGCTCTAATGTGCTTGCAAGTCTGAATGACAAATTGCTTGGAGGCAATCTAGAAAAATACCATGACCTACAAGGCAAGGAAACCGTGCTCTACTCCCACTCAAACCACTAGAAAACAGGTCACATTTGCTTTGAGTTCCCTCAAAGCACTTTGGAGCAGCTCTTTTGTCTAGCAAAGAAAGGAGCCTGTCTTTCTCCTGATGATACTTTAGAGGAAGATTAATTCACGTATCTCAAATTTGCTACTAGCCTCCCCTCCTCACACTTAAGTAGGGATTTATATTGGTTTTTACATATTTATATATATATTTATTTTATTGTTTTATATATATTTATAGATATATATATATAAATAATTCCATTTTCTTACCCTACTAAATGAGAGTTTTAAAAAAAATTGAAGCCTACCATAAAATATTATTGGAGGTTAAATATTTTTGCCAGGAAAAAACAGTAGCAGGTCCTGGCTCTGTGCTCCCTATGCACCACTTTGAAGTGACCTGAATACCACCAGTGATACATACCTCTAGACTGGGAACTCCTGTTCTCACTCACTGCTTTTTCCTTACTTGGCGCTCTTAACATAGGGAGCTGGTCACATTAACCAAAAACCACTTTGAAAGTATCCCCTTGATTCATATATACTTGACCAAAGACCTGAGTGAAATGAGTTTACTGCAAATACGTGCTCTTTATACTTTTTTGTTAACGAGATGCAGTTAAAACTCAGAGACATTTCAAACTCTCTGAGAGTAAACATTGGGTTTTAAAGACTTATTCTGCCTTTTGGAAATTGCCATTGAAGATTTTATTTGAAAACAAACTAGTCATTAGTTTATAACTGTCCAAGAGAAAAATTCTAACATAAATGGTTTGTGTGAAGCCACATTTTCTTTTGCCAATTTGCAAAGATTTATTCTTTAAATTACAGAATTCACCCACCTATATTATTGTAGTACAGTGTTGCAAGTGAGCATTAAAAACAACTGCTTTCTTTACAATGTTCAATCTCATCATGTGAATACAAGCTACTCTGTTTTAAATCCTAATTCCCATGTAAATACATTCATAACTCCCTCAAAACAGTAACCACAGTAGTGCATTTTGTACGATGAATTTTGAGACAGATTATTTTGGGAAAATACACTTTCAAACAGCTGCTCTGGATAGCAGGTAAAACACAGGAGCCAGATGGTTTCCATAAAGAGAAAGAAGTACCACTTCAGATCTTGTAATAAAGCTGGAAGCGGCACCCTAATGAACATTTGCTGCATCATCCATCATCAGGCCTTGTTCATTTACATTTTGCAGCACCCAAGCTGCTCGTTAGCAAGTGCCTACCTACTGGCAAAGTAAAACAAAAAAGATGTTCAGCTTCTCTTTGGATGTTAAATGGAGAAGTGATTACATCTTTTTTTTTCTGTTGAAGAGAGTTTACTAATGAAGCATCAAAATGTTTGATTTTAATAAAGTGTTACGTAAGTACCTATCACAGTCAAATTAACCAGATAAATTCCATTTTCAGATATACGGGGCAGATTTTTATCTGGCTTCCAGCCTGTTTCTACATACAACAGTGATATGTGTGTTAAGAAAATCTGGACTTTAACAGGACAGCTATTGCATGTACGTCTATAATACACTATGCATATCTTGATTTATTCCTTTGTATGACAGCTTAATTTCAGGCGTACCGTGTTGCAGCAGCCCCAGTGCTGGAGGCTCTTAATCTGTGTTTCGCAAGCCTGCCTTTGTCTCCAGGCTGAGGCCTTATTATATTTTCATTACTTATTAAAAATAGCTGGTAGTATTGTCAAATTAGTGGGATTAACCTACTTTAAAAAGGAAATTAGGTCAGTTACTATATTCATGTCCAGCCTTCAGCTCTCATGCATGGTTCCAGCTCTCTTGTATCCTGCAAAACAGGCAGTTCCCTGTGGAAAGCGCAGCGCTGCGTGCAGCCGTCTACTTCATCCTGCACTCCGGCCCAACGCCGAAACAACCGTGGAGGGAAAGGCTCGTCATCAGTCTCTGCTGATACAAACCTCTCGGCCAGAGGAGAAACATCACTCCTTGTACAGAGGTGCTCCATTAGTAGGTTGCTTGCGATGATGAGGACAAATCGGGCTGTTACATACTTCTGATTTGAAACACACCTGAAAATCAGACTCCAAAAGATGTTTTGAGGTTATCTTCACCAAAGTACCTAGGATCACCCCTTCCAATCCTATCTTACCTGAAACAGAGACTGAGGTGGAGCAGTCAGCGTCAGGGCAACACGCTCAGCCAATCACCAAGCTGTGCGTCCCCTCTGGCCAGGGGATCGGGGAGGGGGACAGTACCCTACTGTCAAGGCCTACAGGTCTTGATAGTGATTGCGGCATCTGAAACACGTGGCACACAGGGAGAAAGAAGCAATTCTTCACACTGTGCAACTGCCGCAGGCTGGGTGTCAAATACAAGGCCCAGCTGCTTCTCTGCTGCGCCACGAGCAGGAACGCAAGTCCTCATGAGACGAAAGGCTCAGCGGAACATGTCTCCAACTCACTCCAAACTCAGCTTTTTGAGTCCTCTTGGCCCCTTATTTTTTTTTTTCACTACAGTTACTAAGTAAAGCATAAGTTCAGAAATTGCAATTGTGCATTTACGCAGGGGAGCTCACTCCTGCCAAAAACCCACAACTGCCCCAAGAGCTCCAGCACCGATCTCTTCCGTCTGCTGCTCTCAGAAAAGCATTTTTTCTGCCTCCATTCTCCCCATGCCAAGGAACCTTCATTATTGCCTTCCAGCAAGGACAAGATTGACCTCCAGATAATACCCCAAGAGAAAGGCAGAGAGAGGGTTACCCCTCTGATAATTCCTCCTCTCCAAACCAGTTCACAGTCACACTCTCGCTTTCTCACTGGGGCAGGAAAATCAACATGTAGGAAACCGTACTGCTGCTACGTGTAATTTAGACAGCTAGCTATCTGTATCTAGGAAAAATAACTGAAAGTTAATAGCATGCTTTTTGTCTTTCCTCTCAGCTTCAAGCTCACCTACAGCTAAAAAAGGGACTGCAATTTCTGTATATTAATTACAGTCTAGAAAAGGAGACAGAGAGGCAAGAAAGTAGGACAAATCTACACTGTACAGGGCATTCCTTTCTCTGGCATAATGAGCTGCCACAATTCAACCTTTAGCATTCCTTGGTATCCATTTCTCCTTTCCACGCTTACCCACATGCATAGTTATTGCTGAGAAAGGCTGAATCACCAGGAAGCTTAAGATTACTCAAGGAACATGAGAGTTGCTGCAGAACCATGCCCACAAATGACCATTCAGAAAAGCCTCAGGAATCCTCATAAGCACCCTCACGATTCCTTACCATGGTACTTTTCAGCAGATGACAGAAAGAAAACCTTTTCTGGGATTTTCTTTTTTTTTAAGGTGTCCAGAGCAGGCAGAGAACAAAGCAGCACACAGCACATCCAGACCATCCTGTCCCCTTGGGGTAGCTTAAAAGCAAGTGTCTAGGTTACATTAAACAGCATCCTTTACAGCCTCTGTTCTCCATCTTCTCTAAGCAATGCATGGAATATGCAGGAAAAGGAACATTGCCGGGGCGGCCCCAGTGAATCCCACCAGGCTGGGACTGACAAGTTCTATTTAAAGCTTTTTCTTTTCCTGTTTTCCAGCATCATCTCCACACAGGAGCCAACTGCACATTCCTTAGCTGTGCAGATCTGGATTTTCTAACACGACATTGCTTCGTCAACTTTCCCCAAAAGAAATGTGTAGCCTCAAAGAAGAAATCAATGGCAGCAGCAGTAAGCAACATGCAGATCAAAATAGCATTTATCACTTCTATAGCACGTGATGGTTTTTTGTTTGCTAACTCCACAAAACACAACCAAGAAGCAGAAGCAAGTTCCAAAGACATATAAAACCCAAATCAGCTCACACAGGTAAATGAAATGACAGAGACGCCAACTGCAGGATGAACAACCTGTTTGCAACATCTTTACTTTTTGCTGGGTCATTAGAGTCACATCTTCATTGCATAATAAATGCTCATTTTGCATCATTAAATGTCACTCCTCCTCAGAGGTAATGGTGTCTAAAGAACCAGTGATAATCTCGCACCTGAATTAAATAAATACCACCACAAGTTCTTGTTTTGTAGCAACATACTACATCCCTGGCATTTTCCTCATAAATTGGAACATATCGCAGACAAACACTATAAGCAACGATCTTGGAAGAAGGCAGCCCACCCTGCCACTCTCAGCATGGATGGGTGGGCAGGGTGTTCAGCTCTTCCTCCACAGAAGCAAGAAACGACATTTTACAGAGTTCAGATGTTCTTTACCTTGTAGCAAACATTGCTCTCAGGGAAGAGAAGGTAGCGGCATCCTCTTTCAAAGCCTTCAGCTCGTTTCTCAGCTTCATCATTGTCTCCGTAACCATTGCTTTCTCATTTTCATACTTGCTTTTTAAGTTAGCAAGGGCTACCTCTGCAGTCTATTGTTTACCAAGAAGAACAGAAACGTACTAGTTAATGAAATTCTTCATGAAGTGGCTGGCTAAGAGATTTCTAATCACTACTCACATAATGAAACATTTACTTTGTACTGGAATGTTAAACTTCTGGTCAACTTCTCTTGTACAAATTAAATAAGATTTCATTTTTGAACACTGGCAACAGATCAGACATACGGCTCTCCTACTCCCATTAACCATGCAGCAGCATCTAGGAAGTTACAGAATATACATTTAGTGATGCCTATCTCCAACTACTAAAAGAAATCAAACTTTACATGCTTCAACACAAAGAACAAAATAGTCTATATAGTATCTCTATATTTAAATGCATTCATCAACCACTTGCACGGTTCTCTAACCCTTACAGCATTTTTCCTGTCTCACACTTTGGGACACCTTTTTTAAAATGTACAAAAGAAAACTGAAATTATGTACAGATGTCTTAAACACTATATTTATTTTTTTTTAAGACAACTTCAATTTGCATTATTTTTAACCTCAGATAATGAAGGATGTCACATAGTGTCTTAGCAGCAGTTATTTTCATCTGCTGCACTGCTAATGCATATCAAATGGGACAGCCCAATCCTGAAAGACTAATTTTACCTTTCACCCCTGTTTATTTTGACCATGTTCTTATATCACATCCTTATCTGGGAAGGCTTTCTTTTATTTTGCAATTTGAGACAGAAGAGTACATAAGTTTATGAACTCTTTTAAGGGCAACTACTAGAATTCTTTTAAGTAGAAAATAAGATTTTCCTCTTCATTTTAGCTGTCTTACATTAAATATAATATGATATAATTTAAAAAGTGAGTAGATTGAAGTTACCTTAAGCTTAATAAAATGTCTCATGAGTATGTGACAAGCAAAAGTCAGTTAAAGCCCCAGCACTCAGCTTTACAGTAGGACAGTGCGTGCCCCTAATGAAACAACCTGCTTTAGCCTTAGATCAAACAAGTATCAGCAACAAAAGCCCCACTGAGCTGAGGGTATAGGCAGTATGAGCTCAAAGCCAAATTCTCTTGGGTTTACGAATTAGGTAATTACCTTCATACCTGTAAGACCTGGTTACCTGTTTGTTGGCCTTTAGCACAGTTCTCAGGGTTGCTATCTGTTCTCTCTTGGTGCTCAGCAGGGACTTCAGCTTCAGGATTTCTTCCATGAGAGCTTCCTTGTCTTTGTCCACCACTGGCCCAAGCTCTTGAGTGGCAACACGCTGCCTGGACAACTCAGTTGTTCTGTCCACAGCAGCTTGCAGGTGCTTGATCTGATCCCGGATTATAGCGATCAAGTTGTAAATGTTCATTGGTTCCTTCCGAGGATCTGACACAGGAGATGGTAAAGATGACACTGGAGATGGGCTGCTGTCACCACTTCCATTCTCTGCCTTTCCTAGCTCTATAGTTAACAGCCCTTTAGAAAGAAGAATGGGAGACCTTCTTCCCTTGGTCTCTGGGCTACTGCGCCCGCCTTTACCTTCCTTGTAGTAATCCAGCATCACTCTGTTTGGAGTTTCATTGTTGCACATGCAGACGTGGTGGTATAAATTGGCCAGTTCTTCACTGAAGGCGACTAGTTCATCTTGGGCCACGCTGAGGCTGCCCTGTGTTTCTCCGGCAACATCACTGACTTTCTTCAGCTCCTTCTCCAATCTGGCCACCTGTTCTCTATCATGCCTACTGGATTTTTCTAGTGAGGTGATCTTTTCAGTGAGAGCTTGGCTTTCAGTCTCGTATCTGCTCTTCTCTTCCTCATACTTTGACTCACATTCTTTGTATTTAGCCTTAACATTTTTAAGCTCCTCTTTTAGGTCAGTAATCTCGGCCACAGCCACTTTGTACTTGCACTCCAGGATCTCTGGCCCATTGATGTCAACTTCATAATAATCTCCATCTTCATGACTGTCTCGGTCCTTCTCATTGTCAAGGGCAGACTGACGTTCCTTGCTGACCTGGAGCTTCTTCATTGCGTTCAGGTTTTCTGTGAGTCTGCCAACTTTCTCGTGCTGCTCTGAGAGGGCCCCCCGTGTATTTTCCAGCTGCTTCTGAGATTCCTGTAGCGTCGTTAACAAGTTCACCTTTTCTCTTTCCATCTGAAATGCAGGAACACAGACATCTACTTAAAGGAAACTGTATCGCTTAAATGGTTTTATCATAAGAGAAAGCAACTTAGCCAAGGTCCATATGGTTACAGAAATCTGATCACTTGCACATTATGGAAAAGGCTATTTAATTTATTCTAAAACTATCTCAAGCAGAATGTTCCTTGCCAGTTTTTTCTCACGTCCACTCCAAAATGCACATTCTTACACACTGCTTCCATAGCTGATGGTTTCATTCTGAAAACATCATTTCAGCTGAAGATAAGCTAGAGCTTACTGTTATCTTACAAATTATCAAGTAAGTATTAGAAAACATGCTGCTAGTCCATGGTGGAAGACTGGAGCTTCATGAAAGACTCATAAATACTAAAACTTTTAAAGTTTCTCCTCTGAAAGACCTTATTTTGAAAAAACACAGCATTTTTTTTCCACAAAGGATGGAACACTTAAAAAATGCTGGACAAAATAACTTTAAAGCACTTCTACGCAACACAAATCTATACCTTGTTTCAAACTCTCCAACCAATAGCACAAATACAACACAGAAATGCTTGGTACTGATTAAAATTTCATGTTCGTCAAACTAATTACAGAAAATAGTTACAGTGTACAAAACTCCTTTTCATGAAGATGACTGGAGTAACTATCAATTTTTGAACAAAATATTATCTTCCTCGCTAGTGATATAATGAAGTAGACACAGCATATACTGCACAGATGATGCATTACAACTTTCCTCCAAACACAAGACATGACTGCTCGCTTCTTTGCATAAAAAAAAAACAACCAAAAACCGAGCAGAGCTATGGTTTTCTACTGACAAACATTTAACATTCTCAAATTCCAAATCAATCAGAGCCTTTACAAATATAGTTCATATGGTACAGTGGTCACGTGAGATATTGAAAAGACCAAAATTACAACCCGAATAAACTCTAGCAGCTATTTGGAAGTACACAGTTGTTTAGGAAAGCCATTTACCTGTACAAGCTGTTGTTTCAGCTTCTGGATTTCAGAAATGTTTAATTCACTCAGAAGATCTGAAACCAGACTTGGGGCTGGAGGGAAGCTTTCCGTTTTCTTGGGCGTTGATGCACTATTCTTGCCATTGCTGAGTTTGCTGAGGCAGTTTTGTTCAAATCCATTCATGATTTCATCATTATTAGGCTCTGTGGCTTCATCGCTGAACTTCAGTCCATCCAAAGAGATGTTGAGGTGGCTGTTGTACATGGAGTCATTGATGTTCATGTAGTGAGAGAGCTCCTTACGAAGATTGTTCTTCTGCTCCCGCTCTGTCTTCAGCGTCTCTAAGGCCTCCTCAAGCTGGCGTTCGGAGATCTCCTTCAGCCGTATGGCATCTTCTAGCTGGCTGTTGAGAAATTCTGTTTCCTCTTCAAGCCTTTTGATTTCGTGTTTCAGGCCTTCGAACTCCACCTGGAGACATACAAATGGAGGGGAAAAAAAACCCTAATGAAAATGTTTGCTTGCAAGGCACCAAGTAGTTTTACTTTTGAATGCTTGATTTCACTAAATATGGTGAGAATAGAATGCTTAGAAACTTTATTCCGTGCTCTCTGTGAAGGCAAGTTATGTAAGGATTGTTTGCAGTCATAGTTCCAGAACTAAAAAAATCATTCTATTCTCACCATATTTAGTGAAACAGTTTGCTTAGAAACTTTATTCCGTGCTCTCTGTGAAGGTAAGTTATGTAAGGGGTGTTTGCAGTCATAGTTCCAGAACTAAAAAAATCAAACTGTTGAATGAGCTGATTTATTCCAGCTTAATTAAGACAGGTGGGAGATACAGGGTGTGATACAGAGGCATTACAAAACAGGCTTTCCTAGCACATTATGCAAACTCTTTCTCTGTTTGATTAACAAATTCCTTGGCCAATCTTCCCACAAACTCAAGCTCAACACTTCCAAAAGCCATCATTGCAAAACTATGCCTCTGACACTGCTGTTAGAATATGTCACTGCGCTTAAAACCTAGCTATCAAACTCTGATTTTATACATTCAAAATAAAATGTTTTATCATTTCTGTCATCATCATTTCAGCAAATCTTGAGAGCTATAATTCAGACTCTACACTCAGACTCATAGCACTGCCACATGAAATTTGATGGCATGCTATAAGGTTTTACCTGTAAAATTGAATTTTTAAACCTCTCGCACTCAAATTATGAACACCAACCATGAGTATAAAATTCTGAATCCCTTGGGGGGGGGGGGGGCGGGGAAAAAAGCCTAAAGAATACCTTTTCCTTACCTTGAAATTAAGGAAAAAACAGCACATGATATATGACCCTATGTATTTTTGCCAGCTGCTAAAAGAATCTTAGATACGAACCGCACCAGTCTGGTAGTGCTGAATCACACGTGATTTAAAAACCAGGAACCAATCATGGTAATTCAATTTTGCAAGTTAAGCCTGGGAAAACTTGATTGCTGCTTCTAGTTATGTCAGTGGGATAATTAAAGCTTAATAAAACTCATCACGTAGGATTAGAAGATGGTAGAAAACTAAATAAAGCATTGCCATTAAAAGAATTAGCTCTTATTTCTATATATGTCCACTAAGCTCAAATATTTAAGATTGCACTCTATTTTCAAAGGTTCCAGAACACAAACACAGTAGTCAATAATTACTAGCAACTGACAAGATAGCGTCTGAGGTTAAATTTAGCTCAGCCCAGAATGGCAGCATTCTTTTAGAATGTGAACATGGAGCTGGGAACTTTCACTTGTTCCTCCGAATACAGTGAATGAGACAAAGAAAGGTAAAAAACAAAAGCAGCCAACTCCAAAGTTTGGATTTTACCACACCACTATCTCTTCCAGGCTGTATCTAGAGCGTAATAGCCCCTTCATCCCTACTGCATTTCAGGGCACCCAAACCAGTATAATTAGACCAAATATCTTCAGGTGAGAACAGGTCCAACCTGTAAATATCACGCATATCAGTGAAGCCAATGTGATAAATATTGACATGGAGTGTCACCTGGATATAAATACACCAAGTATCCCAAACACCTCACCTGGTAGCGCAGCTTTCACTCGGAACACTGAAGGAGCTCTGAAGCAAACCCTAATAAGCTTTTGCTAAGTGTTCACTACAACAGATGGTATTAACACCACTGTTTTCTTCAAGAGCTTTTATTTCAGAATTATTACACATTTTTCTCAATTGAGCCTTGCGTTTTACTTATACAATGAGACTGGCAGGCACCTGAAGAATAAAACCAGCAAGTCCTCAATTGATAGATGAAGATTAGTGAACTGTATCAAACGCCACATCTAATCTAATTGCCTCCGCAAATGATAACTCAGGGAAACTCTTGAGTTTTTACAAAAATGCAGTTTTCTAAAATTCTGAAAATAGCTGAAACTGTGCAATTGAACGTGACTTTTCAGATGCGCAGTCACACAGGTCTGACAACATAGAGCTACTATAGCAGCAGTCAAAGGTTAATGAAAGTAGCTGGAAAAAAGTAGTAGTACAGAACTGGAGAGAGAATGTAAGCACTAAGTAGTAATAAAAACATATGCTCAGAAATACACCCAGTTAGAGATACTGTGGAAGACAACGGATGGAAAGTATTGCAAAGAGACACTGAAAAACTACTGTAACAAAAAGACTAAAGCAAATAACAAAGCAGAATGGTAGAGACTTCATTTCCATCAAAGAAAGAGAAGGCAATGGAAGGACCTGGAGGTCAAAGTAGAAGCAATAAAGTCTTGTAACTGAATATAAACAGTCAGAAAGGTCTTAAACATTTTGGCACAACTCTTGGTAATAAAAGATAGAGCTTATAGTCTCAAAAGCAGTACAAACACAGAAAAGAAGTGGTTGGATGTTCAACTGAGACAGAAACATGCTGTAACACAGGAATTAACTGGCACTACCGAAGCAATGCTTACTATTTTGAATAACTCGCCTGATTTTGCTTCAGGACGGAAACCTGTTTCTGGAGACAGATGTTTTCCTCCTCAAGCTCAGTGTAGTCTTGCAGCAAACGCGCTTCTCGGAATTTATATTCCTTAATATCATCTCGCAGACGGGCCCTTTGGATCTCCACGTTCTGATTGACCTGGAAAAACGAAACAAACCCCCAAATGATAGTGATTTGGCCAGCCACAATCAAATTTCAAAATTTTATTGTTCCTTATGTGCACTAATCAATTAGATTCTATTCAAACAGAAATTTTCCTTGCCTCTGCCAATGAAATTACAGAAAAGCAGGTCATTTACACAATAATTAGATTTTGTTTTCTTGCTTCTCTTAGAAACATAAGACTCACTAACTTCTTACTCAAAAGTTAATGAGCAAGCAGGGAAAGCAGCACTCACACCTATGTTGTCTCCCTGGCTGTAAGCAACAGACAGAAGTTTTCCAGAACAGAAGTCAATACCTGAATCTTTTAAAACTTAAACAAGAAGGGCCGTTTCACAAGAGAAAAAACACATTCTTATTTGGACATGTATTTGCTGCTGCTTTTCAACAGACCTTTTCTTTATGTCCTTTTCTTCATGCCCAGTGCAATAATTTGGAAATACGTTCTAATGAATCCTTTTGGAGAGACACACAGAGTTATGGCTCAAATGAAATCCAAGATCCTAGGTAGAAAGAAACAGCAACTATGGTTGACTCAATAGAGTGGAGTAGTAAAACCTTTAGATCTTTCATGAATATACAGAGATATGTAAATAAATTGAGCTAACACATATCCAGCTATGTGAATGGCTCGGTGTACTTAGCTCTATTTTTTCCCAACATTATTTTCCTTCAAGTCACAAGTTCAAATATTTAGTTAAAACAAAGCAAAAAAAATGTTCTAAAACGTTAGCAGAAATATCTTCAGAGATAGGCAAATAGGCAATACAGTTGCCTATAAAAATAGTATTCAGATATTTAGCAGCTGTACCTGTGAAGTGACAGGATGGTTTTCCAAACAGTTCTAAATCAGCTCAAAAAAACCGCAAGCTCATGAAAGAGGCAGCTGAACAGTTCAGCTAGTTAGGTTTTGGTATCTTATTTCTATTTTCATCTATCCAGCAGCCTAGCCAAGAAAGCTTCACCCTCTCATATACAAACTCAGATTCCCTTAGAGTTCTCCGCTTCACATCAGAAAGAAGAATGTCAGCAATGAATAAAGTATGGTCTCAGTCCTCTCGTGAGTGTGCGGCAGGAACACAACATGTATCAACAGGCACCTACAGAAAACTAACAGATGAAGGAGATGTTTGCAGCAGGAGCATATACCAAGACTTGAATCTGGCACACTGAACACAAACATAGGATCACCTGCAACTGTTAAGGCAAATAAATTTAAATTACAGCTCCCTCGCATGTCAGGTAGAGATTAGACTATATAAACTTGTCTGCTTATTTTTAGCAATGAAGAGAAGAGCACTACTTCCCAGAACACTGAGAAGGTAAAATAAACATGAATTTCTGAAACCAGACACTACACTACAACAACGCAAATGACAAGTTGCTACGTCCTGTAGTTCAAGCCTGAGCAAGTGTTGGTTCTATCTTTGCACAAACCCAGGGCCCCAGGGAAAGAAGCACCACAGGGAGCTGAGGGCTACCGGCTGACATGAACTCACATCTTAACTTCTTAACAACTGCAATGAAGACCTCCTGGCTTTGGCAGAAAGAGCCTCCAGCCAGATAATCCAAAGTGTTTAACAGTTAGGATCGCAAAAAGCTCTTGCATCAAACCGAGTTTCATACAAATTAGGAGATCTTATCTGTGATTTTCCCCATTCCCAAATAAGTGAAATGCAATGGAGATCTCCCACAAAGCTACTGGCGAGCTTCTCTCCACACCATCTGGGTTGCTTTGCTCCTCTTCCTCCCTGGGTGATCTTATCTTTCTCTTTGCAGAGGTCGATGCCTGGAGAAATCACTGGAGCCATCTTTTTTGGAGAAAGAATGGTTTCTGTCCAAACCTACCCGTTTAATTCAGAGTAACAGTAAGAACTCATTACTTAATGTGAAAGTATTGTCATGCTCTGTCTGGCACAAGAAAAACTCGTTCTATCTCAGTGTGTACAGGAAGACCAGATTTAAAAATAGCTCCCTTGTTTCCTGACCGGGGAAGGAAGATACAACCCAGACTTACTGGCTGTTTAGCAAGCTGTACATTTAGCTTTCTCTTAGCGTTTTCTTGTCAAATAATTGTGCGTGCTTGCAAGCTGCAAGGTTACACTGAGTGCCACGCCAAATGGTAGGATTTTTTCTGCAGGAAAGAGAAGCTACTGAATTCTTCCTTGACTGGATTTTTCTATTACCCATAAAGAAAGTGGTATTCGTGTATTTGAAGACAGGCAACACATGTTCTCACAGATAGTGTTTTACTGTTCCTCAAGTGCACAGAAGAAGCGAGCTGAGCTACAGATGAGCTTGAACCTTTATGTGACTCTTGTTGCTTCAGTGGCTTCATCCTTCTTCCTCTGCCCTGAGCGACCCCAAGCACAGGGGAGAAAGGGGAGCTGGAACACAAGGGCCACAAGCTGGCCAGGCTCTCAGCTGTATGAGAAGACTCACCTCCACCCAAAGTGAATCATATAGCACTTATAAAATATCATTACTACTGTGTGGAGAATTGATGGACATAAAATCACATTGAGTGTTTGAGACTAGGCTGGATGGGGCAATATAGCAACCTGGTTCAGTGGGAGGTGTCCCTGCCCATGGCAGGGGGTTGGACTAGATGGTCTTTAAGGTCCTTTCCAACCCAAACCATTCTACGATCTAGCTGACAAAACCTCTCAACTCAACCTAGAGAATATCCGACTACGCAGAAGCCTCTCATCCATCCTGCCCAGGAAAACACTGTGATCTGAAAGTGATTTTGCCTGATCTAAAGGCCATAGACCACTCTGCTTCTGCTGCTAGAGGGCTTGTCTTAAGTGTTTTCATCCTCTTAGCTTTGCCTCAGAGTTCTGCGTGGACCCCTCTTGAGTAGGACTGGTGCTAGAAAGGGCAGGGATCTCCTCAGGACCAGTTTGAAGCAATCCTCGCCTGCATATCAAAGCCACAACTACCATCCTTCACAACTGCCAAATGCCTGCACCTTAGCACCTACGTTTCTACTATACCCCAGCACATAAAGTTACATACAATTTGACCCCGAGTATTAAAATAATACAGACAAAAATCTCAAGGTAGCTGGTTCCCTCCTTTCTTTTGGGCATTGCAGAGCCCGACTGCTGTGAGTTTGGGCTCCGGGTCACCAGCCTGAGGCTGGTCCTGCCAGCAAAGCTGTTCCAAGGTTTCTGTTACCTCCAACTCCACCGGATCCTGAGCTCACAGGTCAGTTTGAGCTCCCCCCTGCAGTAAAAATGCTCACACCTTGTTTTACATGTCATTGTTATCATCCAGAGTCAAAACTTAGTTTGCCCAAATTTATTACTAATTCTAGGATTAGAATTAATGCTTCATGCATTAAATATTTCTAGATATGATAATTCCCTCTTGTGTTCTTCACAGGAAGGATTTACAAAAAAGGATGCAGACTCTTGGGAAAAAATACAGAGTGGCTGGAAAGGACCTCACCTCATCTGTATTC
The DNA here is from genome assembly GCF_964106895.1 of Numenius arquata. Classification (NCBI taxonomy): domain Eukaryota; kingdom Metazoa; phylum Chordata; class Aves; order Charadriiformes; family Scolopacidae; genus Numenius; species Numenius arquata. The sequence continues at coordinate 24,069,744 of NC_133583.1, forward strand.
TGTTTCTCTGGGGAGGAGAAAATCACAGAATCATTCAGGTTAGAAAAGACCCTTAAGATCATCAAGTCTGTCCTGTTTGAGGTAAAACAGAACCAACATTCTGTTCAGTAATTTTACTTCGTAGCTAGGTCTCCTCTAACTCTCTGAAATTAACAGCATTTTGTGGAGAAAACTGTTAGCTCCCGGAGTGCTGAGACCAATGTTTATAGTCAATGCCAAGGAATGGCGTGCAGAGAGGCTCTTGCTTATCCTTATTGCTTTAACAACCAAGGTCAGCCAATTTCGTTACGTGGGGAGGAAATGGAAAAGCATAGAGGGGTCCCGCCTGTGGGGAGGAGGGGATAGGAGAGGTGACCCCAAACTGACCAACAAGGTCTTCCATCCCATCTGCCCCATGCTCAGTACAAAAGCTGAGGGATCAAAGGGTCAGCCTCTTTTCTCCAGTGGCCGACGTCCAAAGAGGACCTTGTCTGTTCATCTGCCTTTGATCCTGATCTGTGTGTTCCTGAATCCAGAGCTGGAATCCAGTTCCCATCCATCTCTGAGTCCAGTCTGGGACTTCCCCAGTGCCTGCCGGTGACGTGACTGTCATCCTGGGAGCTTGATACAGTTTTGTATATATTGTATCTATGTTGTTATTTCCTTTTTATTTTATTATTAATATATCATTAAAGTAGTTCAGTTCCTTCTGAATCTGTAATCTCTTGACCTTTTCTCCTCTTCTCCTGGGAGCAAGAGGTGGGGGGTGAGCATCTGTCGCATGTAATTGGTCAATTTGGCCTAAACCATGGCAAAGTCCAACTGTTAACCTAACACCACTCTGCTTTCTCATTCACTGCGCCTCCAGCCACATCTGCACCCATGTTACCATGTGTGCACACATACTGGTGCAGCATAAGATGCTCCTTTGTGAGGGGAAAGATTTATAAATAAAACACCTGTAGGCACCATGGCTCAGGCAACCTTAAGTTGGGAAAAGAAGCAGTTTTATTTCCCATACAACCCCTGTATAAAGTTCAGGCTGTATCACAATAGGCACACATCGAATGCTGGGTCACAAAACCAAGTCTGGTGGGGACTGACTGCCAGGTACAGATATACCTATAGCTGCCTTCTACATATGTAAAAACATATTACAACTACCACCCCAGACTTGCGCTCATGACATTTGTTCAGCATTCAACTATGCTAACTGACATGTGACAGTCACTGAGTTACTCAAATGTCACCGTCATAGCTTTTATACTTTCAGTTCATGAGCCACAGACATCTCTCTTCAGCCCTGCACAACAGACATGGACCAGCCTTTGGACGCAAATCTGTGTTTATTCTAATTGTATCCAGCATCTGTGTCCTCTTCTCCAAACACTGCTTGTGAAATTACTAAGAAAACAGTTCTTCTAAGTGACAGAAAAATCAGTGTGCTCTCAGGAGTGTTTTATAACACAAGCACATTCAAAAGAAATATTGCGAAAGGCCACACAACCAGTAGAGAGAGTCACTGCCTGCATCAGTCGGACTGTATTTTCCAGAATTTATAGCAAGTATTTTTGGTGTCGTGTTCACACAAGTCCACTGGAGAAAAATAAAGCAGATATTATGTTAAACTGCAGTTTGGACCCGTCTCCACCCTTTTGTTGCAAGTCATGCCATGCCATGGTCTCTCTGCTGAAAAGCTGCTCCACTTCCTTAAACCTTAGTGTGACTGCAGACAGAGGCTGATACAAATAGGGAAGGAAAGAGGAAGGGGGATCACTGTGGTCACTTAGAAGCAGAAGAAATACTGTTTTGTTTGTGTGTTTTCAAAAGCAAAGTCAAGCTTTAATTGCATTTCATGCAGAAAAAAATTACTGAGCCAAAAAATCCCCAAGGGAGAAACAACTCACATGCCAGTCAAAGTCTCCCTTCCCAGGTACATATCTGAAATATTATTTCTCTCTGGGAAGGGGCTGGGGGGAAGAACCAAACAACAGAAAAATAGCAAGAAAACCCCAGCAGTAGCAACTGCAGCCAAAAGCAGGCGAGAAGCCCCAAGCCCAGCAGTACAGCACTCGTCCCCAGCACCGTGGCAGGAACCTGAACCAGGCTTAGGTGCCACTTGGCCAGGGCTGCCCCACTGGCAGTGTAACACCAGCCCCCAGACACAGCGCCTTGAGTTGTTCTTCAACTAACACTAAAAGAACTTCCTAAAGTTCCTCACGTCACCCCTTTCAAGGTTGTCCTACACCTGGGCCAGATATATCCTCAATTTATGCATTTGGAGCCACTCAGCAAATCTGACCTGGTTTCTCTTTCCTAGCAGAAGTCACAGTCTTACTTTCTATTTTTTGGACTAGGAAACAAGATCTGAAGAGCTCTAATTCACATGAGACACGTCCACTGCTCCCAAGCACAGTCAGGTTGAATTCCATGACAAATATCCTGCAGGGAACAAAAATCAGAGATGGCAGGGAAGAGATGGAATACATGCAACTCACAGCACATTTATTCTCCTGCCGAAAGTGGGAAAAAGGGCATACTAGCTATTTATCATAACTTCTACATAATGCTCCCAATAGCTGTGAAGAGTTAATGGAAGACATGCAGCTACACTGAAACTCTGTTAGCAAATGTGCACAATTGCCTGGTTTTCAGTTGTGTTGTGTTTTTTTTTAACCTCGCATTATCCAAACGCCTACCCCATGTGTTGTTCGCTAACTATCTGTTCAAGTATTTGATCCAATCCAGGGTCAAATCCAAATCACATCCTCCAAACCCTTTCTTTGTCATGGGGAGGGTTAACACCTGCGCACACGTGGCTGGGGCGCTCACCTACTCTTGTTGAAGGTCCTTGTACAAGAATCCAGCCCTACTCCAGTGATTCTCTCCAACTGCAACCTTACAGCCCAGGCAAGGATAAATACACCTCCCCCCGAGCACAGGCTTCAGCTGCCCACCCAAACTGGTGGTCTTTGCCTGGTTGCCCACTGGGCTCTAAACATAATGTGTCTGGCACTGGTGTAAGCCCACGCAGGCAGCGGAGCAATGCCTTCACAGAAACGAACAGGTCAATGGTGTAGAAGCTGGGAGGACTGGAATGAGCCTTGTGATCAAAAGCTGGGAGCACTGATAAGTCTTTGAGATTAGAGGGCAACTTTTTCAGCCCATCCGAAATAAGCCATTTTAAAACTGGAATAAATCAGTTATGCTAACGGTCTCGTTTCCATACAGTGATCTCATCACCTATAAAACTGAGCCATCTGGGAGCGGGGTGGGAGTTTATTACAGACCCCCAAACCAGGACGTAGAAATCGATGAAATATTCTATCAGCAACTGGCAGAGCTCTTGCAATCACTCACCCTTGTTCTCATGGGGGACTTCAACTTCCCAGATATCTGCTGGAAATATAACACAGCAGAGAGGCAACAGTCCCAGAGGTTCCTAGAGTGTGTGGAAGACAACTTCCTAACACAGCTGGTGAGCGAGCCAACCAGGGAAAGCGCCCTGCTGGGCCTGCTGCTAGTTAACAGAGAAGGTCTTGTGGGGGATGTAAAGGTTGAAAGTCATCTTGGGCAGAGCAATCATGAAATCACAGAATTTTTAATTCTTGCAGAAGCAAGACAGGGAGCCAGCAGAACTGCCACCTTGGACTTCCGTAAGGCAGGCTTTGGCCTGTTTAGGAGCATGGTTGAAAGCGTCCCGTGGGAGACAGTCCTGAAGGGCATAGGTGCCCAGGAAGGCTGGTCATACTTCAAGGAGGAACTCTCAAAAGCGTAGGAGAAGGCCATCCCCAGCCATCCCCAGGTCCCATAAAACAAGCCGATGGGGAAGAAGACCGGCCGGGCTAAATAGAGGGCTTTGGCTGGACCTCAGGGAGAAAAGGAAAGTCTACAATCTCTGGAAAAGGAGGTTGGTTACTTAGGAGCAATATCAAGGTGAAGATATGCAAGGGAAGAATTAGAAGGGCAAAAGCCCAAGCAGAACTTAACTTGGCTACCACAGTTAAAGCTAACAAGAAGAGGTTTTTTTCAGTATATCAATAAAAAAAGGAAGGCTAGGGAAAATGTAGGCCCACTGAAGAATGAGGTGGGTGCCTTAGTGGTGGAAGACACAGAGAAGGCGGAGTTGCTGAATGACTTCTTTGCTTCGGTCTTCACTGCCAAAGCTGCCCCTCATGAATCCCAGCCCCTGGAGACAAGGGGGAAGGTCTGGAAAGAGGAAGACTTTCCCTCTCTTGGGGAGGACTGGGTTAGAGACCACTTGGCCAAACTAGACATACATAAGTCCATGGGCCCTGATGGGATGCACCCACGAGTGCTGAGAGAACTGGCAGATGTTGTTGCTGAGCCACTCTCCATCATTTTTGAGAGGTCTTGGAAAACAGGAGAAGTGCCTGAGGACTGGAGGAAGGCAAATATCACACCCATCTACAAAAAGGGCAAGAAGGAGGACCCAGGGAACTACAGGCCAATTAGTCTCACCTCTGTCCCTGGGAAAATAATGGAGAGACTCGTTCTGGATGTCATCTCCAAACACATTGAAGATCAAGAAGTTATTGGAAGTGGTCAACACGGATTTACCAAGGGTAAATCATGCTTGACCAATCTGATAGCCTTCCGTGACGTTGTAACTGGACGGCTGGATGAGGGGAGAGCAGCAGATGTCATCTACCTTGACCTCAGCAAGGCTTTTGACACTGTCTCCCATAACATCCTCATTAGAAAATTAAGGAAGCGTGGGCTAGATGGGCAGGCAGTGAGGTGGATTGAGAGCTGGCTGTGTGACAGAACTCAGAGGGTTGTAATTAATGGAGCAGGGTCAAGTTGGAGGCCTGTAACCAGTTTTGTCCCTCAGGGGTCAATACTCGGCCCAGTCCTGTTCAACATATTCATCAATGACCTGGACGAGGGGACAGAGCGTATCCTTAGCAAGTTCACCGATGATCCCAAACTGGGAGGGCTGGCCGACACTCCAGAGGGCTGTGCCGCCATCCAGCGTGACCTGAACAGGCTGGAGAGCTGGGCAGAGAAGAACCTAATGAAGTTCAACAAGGGCAAATGTAGGGTGCTGTACCTGGGGAGGAAGAACCTCAGGCACCGATATAGGTTAGGGGTGGATCTTCTGGAAAGCACTACTGAGGAGAAGGATCTGGGAGTCCTGGTGGACAGCAAACTTTCCATGAGCCAGCAATGTGCCCTTGTTGCCAAGAGGGCCAATGGGATCCTGGGCTGCATAGGGAAGAGTGCAGCCAGTAGGTCGAAGGAGGTCATTCTCCCCCTCTGCTCTGCACTGGTGAGGCCATAACTGGAATACTGTGTCCAGTTCTGGGCTCCCCAGTTCAAGAGAGACAGGGAACTGCTGGAGAGAGTCCAATGTAGGGCAACTAAAATGATTAAGGGATTGGAGCATCTCCCTTAGGAGGAAAAGCTCAAAGAGCTGGGGCTCTTTAGCCTGGAGAAGAGAAGGCCGAGGGGAGACCTTATCTATGCTTACAAGAACCTAAAGGGTGGGTTGAAGGAGGATGGAGCTGGACTCATTTCAGTGGTTTCCAGCAATAGGACGAGGGGCAACAGGCACAAGCTGGAACATGGGAAGTTCCATTCAAATATGAGGAAAAACTTCTTTCCGGTGAGGGTGCCAGAGCCCTGGAACAGGCTGCCCAGGGAGGGTGTGGAGTCCCCTTCTCTGGAGATCTTCAAGACCCGCCTGGATGCAGTCCTGAGTGATGTGCTCTGGGCAACCCTGCTTTAGCAGGATCTCTAGAGGTCCCTTCCAACTCTGACAATTCTGTGATTCCATTTTTCAGCTGCAGGAGCAGAAGAGGGGACCTTGCTCTCCCTGTGCGTTCCCAGCCGTGCTGTTCCTCCGGAGACCGGAGCTGCTCCTCCTGCAGCACCTGGGCTCTGCACCAGGGCTCCGGCAAGCATGGGAGCTGGTATGGAAAACGTTGACCCAAACCTGACAAGTGTTACGAATGGCACTGTGTTACCATCTCCCCCTTCCTGCACTGAATTGCTTGCTAAGAGCATTTAAACTCCAGCTGCTTTTCAAATCTCAAATCTATATGCTTGGCATTGTTCCATCTCCTTCACTGCCACAAAGAAAACATTTAACTCTTCCAAGGCCTCCCAGTAAGCTTTTAGGTAGCTGCCATCTCCAACCTCATGCAGGGCTGGTGGAGCCAAGCCCAGATCTAAAAGGGGTCATTGCCACCCAAAGCGTCCCCAGGCCACCACTGCCCGCAGAGATGGGCGAAGCTCACTGCTGCACCCAGCACAGGTTGCCCACCGTTGCCTCAGCGAATGGGTTGTGAAGGGATTTCTGCATGCCGTGCTGGGATTTTCAGGTGGTATGAAACAAGCTTGAGGTTGTTTGGGCAAGCCTCCCTCAAGCTGAAAGAAGGAAGAAAAGAGCTGGGTAACTGAGACAACACCCCTCTGCATCCAAGGGCTTGCCCGTCATTGCCCCGGGTTTGGGAGGGCACAGGGATGCCGCCCCTGGGGACAGCTGAGCTTGCACATACCTTAGGAATATCTGAGCTCAGCCTCCAGCTGCAGCAATTCTCCCTGTGGATGCAAACTAGCAAGGGACTGGAAAGATGAAGCACGCTCCCAGAAAAACAAAGTGAACAATAAACCAGTTAGACATACACAAGAAGCATAAAGAGCCTTTGCTGCCTCTCCTGTGGTTTTGTCTACAGCCCACACTCAGAGGAATAAAGTAGTACCAAAAATGTATTTCAATTAGTAGCACGTTTCATTTTTTAAAGAAAAAGAGTATATTGTGACATCAAACATAGTTTTTTATATTTTGGATTAAGATTGCTTATTAAAAGCTAATAAACAAAATCTGTCATCCCCTGTATCTGCATTCCTTAACTGAAAACAGCAATAAAACCTACAAGTGAGATACTGCTCTGTCTGGAGAAGCTGTGGTGCCTCTGAGGAGTCACAGAACAAGAGATCACAAAGCAAATTTTGAATTTGTTGAAATTGATTTCAGATCCTTGAAAGCTCTCAGGGTTTCATTTCCCAACTGAAGCATATGACCTGGACTCCTCCAATGCACCAGGTGTCCTAGGAGAGTCAAACACTCGCAATCTACAGCCTTAATTTGGTACCAAACTCAAACCAGACCAATTTCCCTATCTAGAAATTGGCCCACATCTCTGGTTTCAGGAAGACACTGCTCCTCTCAGGAGCAGCCAAACTGCTGAAATATGGCTTGCAATACATCCACAGCAGCCCTCATCAGAAGGGGGACTTTTGTGGGTGAGGTGATGGGTGGCTGCCTGCTGGCCCTGCGTGTGGTGAACCTCCCCGTGCTGCCCCAGCCCTGGGGATGGTCCCAGGCACCGGGGAGCCTGGGGACAGCAGCGGTGAGGAGCCATCACCCACGGGGGAAGCAGTCAGGAATCCCTAACGCCATCGGACCTTTCCTCGTCATCACCGCAGCCCAGGTCCTCAACAGCCTCACTTGTCCCCAAACAAGATAAAAAAGTCTAATGCTTTAGTATTTCCATAAACCACTTTTTCTAACCCACTGATAACTTCTAATTGATTTTCTTCCTGGGCAAGCTTTTTTGTTGTTGTTACTTTTGCTTCTTGATTTTAACATCCTTCTATTAATCAGTGATAATTAATGACCAAAAAACTCCCACTTCAATGATATTAGAGACCTGTCCTACGCTGTGCTCTGTACCTGTAGCCCAAAACTGCAGTTTTACTCTGCTGTTCCTTTGCAAACCTATGTTAGATTTGCCTCATCAGAAATGTCCACAAACCACATATTTTCAATAATCTTAAGTACAAGTTTCTCTTGTTAATTAAAGCCTGCCCTCCTCTGCTACAAGGTCTGTTGAAGGCTCATTCATTTTCTTACTCGTATTTCTTACTTTAATATTAAAGGCCTATTTTAAAGTTTCCATTAACCATTTCCAGCGGTGACAGTCTCTCTGGGGCAGGTTTAACACCAGCGCTCTGCAGCAGCGGGCCGGGAGCACGTTTATGGTATTTCAGCACTAGATACCACAAATCTGTCAGACTTAAAAGAATTTACAATCAAAATAAAATTGACAAAATGTTGAAGTTAGTACAACCATCAAACATTAGATGTCTCCTACTTACTTTAGCCATAACTAATTTATATGTAAAGCATGAGATGAAAGCTTTGGGTAAAGTCATACTCCCAGCATTAGTGGCCTATTTTCACAAGGTGCCCCACTTCCTGGCTGTGGAAAGTGCTTAGTTTACACTCCCCGATCCTACCAAGATACAATCATCTCAAAACCACTAGCTTAGAGCTCCATTGCTACTTCAAACAGTTTCAATGAATTAAATCCCAAAGGTACTATCTATCTAAATTAATGATACCTATGATACCACTTTATAAGTAGCAGAGGTATATGAAAGATTTTGCTTACATTTAGATTATGGAAGTGGTACTTATTTATAAGAAAATGCCACGGAATAAAGGAAAATACTGTAATTTCTTTTTTTTAATCCAGCCTTATGGAGGCTAGATTAAAAAATACAAAATTGAAAAAAAAATAAATTGAGATTTTTCCCTCTATAGGCATAGTACTCTTTCGGGAGTACAGCAGAGGTGAAGCAGATGCCTGGCAACTCCACAGGCCTGGAGTTACATGGCACAAGTCCTGGGGTGACAGCCATTCCCCCGGAAGGCCCACCAGGTCGACCCGTGTGTGTGGTCACAGCAGTCTTCCCTCCGCTGCCGGGGCCGTCAGAAACTCCCAGCACCCATCAGCCTTAGGAAACCATGCAACCCATGGATGCGGTAAGCTCCATACCATGATCCTGGATGAAAAACATCTCCACTCTTCTTCTTCCTGAGCAGGATCTGCTGATGGTATAGTCCTACCAGTCTTCACTCACCAAAAACCACCAGCTTTCCTCCTCCAGCTCCCGCACACTTCCCGCTGCCGAGCCGGGATTACCCAGCATTCCCAGTGCAAAGCTCTTGTTTCTAACCCATCAGCAACATTTTCTAGTAATGCTTCACACACAGCACACCCACCCGCACACTGCATGAATTGCAAGTGTCCCCAGTGAACATGTTTTTAATGAAGTTGCCATGTGTAACTTGCATTAAACTAGAGGCAGGACATCTGGTGAGAGAAAAGGGTCGGGTGAGGAGGGATGGAGAGCAAGAAGGGAGTAGAGGGAGATCCGTGGGGGCATAACCCCACAGCCTGCATCTGTGTTCAAACGGGGAAACCGCAGGTCACAACAGCAGCAGGACGCAAGCAGCTCGGATTTGCTTTCAGCAGCCTTGTTTACCACTTAGCAGGACAGACTTTAATAACTTTCTGATGACCTAATACAATTACTTCACACGTATTATGACTAAATGATGAAACCTCCTTCCCTTTTCAGAGTGGTACTTCAGACAGTGTGTTACATCTAGCTTGTATTCTACAGAAATAAAAAGATGTGGGGACACAGCAAATTGGATCTTCATCAAACAATGACTAAATGCTGTTTCCAGAAGTTTCCTTTGTCTCTTGACTGTTCTTTTACAGCTAAAAGAGGCTTTGAAAAGCCAAAACCACCCCTGGGTGCGTTGTTCTGAATGTATGCACGCCACAGCAGCCTCTTCCTCACAGGACACACTTTGGGCAGAGTAGCCAAGTTCTCCATGTGGAATACAGTACATTGAGGTTTTATACCAGTAATTAACAATATACTGTTTTGTTCTCAACCACTTGCACTCAAAGTGCATGCTCTGTGCCTATTATAAGGCCACTGACCTATATTTCCATAAAGCAAGGAAAAAAAAATATCAATCTTTGGCCATACAAAAGTAACAGACTGCCCTCTTTCTATGAAAAAAAGGAGTATTTTCTTAGGAACTGTTTTGATAAATGACACTAAAATTATAGTGTATAAAATCTACATGTAGACAAAAGTGGCAACAGCAGAACAGAAGAGTCCTTTTGTCATGAAAAAAGCTATGTTCATCAACTCCATGCTAGTTTTTCCTCCCACAAGAGCTTTTGCCCAAGTTCCTCTGAGCTCAAATGGCTGAGAAATTGTGACGATCAAACAGCTCTTAGAATAACCACCAGAACATACACTGCAATTAGTAAGACACAAAAAGGGCAAGTCTGCATTCTAGATTCTGCGTTTTAGGACAAAATACCATGACAGCGGCAGTGGTGGCATCCCATTCTCTGAAGCAGTTGTTGATGCCTGTACAGCTGGTAGCCACCAGCTGTCCCTACAAATACCGCTCCGAGAGCTACCGATTATTTTCACATTGCCCACACAACTGTAACACCATGAACTTCCTTAGCTGTTCTCAAAAACCAGATCCAAGCCAGTTATTTATCAGGCTGAAATCAGTCATCTTTTCAATCTCTGCAGCAATGGAGGGTCAGGATAACCCAGGTAAGAAAAACCGAGAATACCTCTCTGGCTTCCAGCCCTAAGCCACCCCACGCAGGAGCAGTGTGGGTTTCATTGCACCTGGTTATTCCATTCAGTGTTTCCCTCTCAGTCCTGGCTACACCAGAAACAGCCCAGACCAGCCCCAGTCTGACACACAGATACAGGGAGCTCTGGTTCAGGAAAATGCCTCGGGTTTCTCTCAACGGCTTAACTTTGAGAGCAGCAGATAACCTCCCTTTGGGCAATCAAATGCTAAAAAGTAGCAGGGGTTAATGAGTTAGCTACACTCGCTAATGAAATAAGGAAAGAGAATACTAATCAACATCACTTAAAAAAATCTGGATCCCCTCCTTCATCTGCAGATGATCCAGTGGGCATTTATGGGGAGCTGGGGAGACTTGATACATTACCACCCCAAACCCATTTCACCTAAAAAAAAGGATCAAGAGGAATATCAGTAAAATACATCAAACCTATACTTGAAAACCACAACATAGGGTGAAAGAAAAACGGAGTGGATTTTAATACAGTTGCAAGAGCAGCAACAGCACAGCAATGTTCTTTCTGATACTACAGGCACATCCCCTAGCTGGCTCTTTGTGCTTTTGCCCAAGCCATGTTTTGTCACAAGCCACGTTCTTATAACATACCATATGTGACTTGAAAATAAATCTCAGGGTGCAGTTCTGAGTCAGTGTAGTCACTGCAGAGCTACTAGGTGGAACAAAGGATTTTTATCCCCAAGCATATTACAGTACTGCTTTGAGGCATAATGTAGACACACTCTGTCCTATTTTCAAAAAAAAAAAAACCCCAAAACCAATCAAACAATGTGACCCAAACAAATCTTGTTCAGATAGATTGCCAAGGGCCACCTGCTTTAATGGAAGCAGTGCCAAGAACCGGCAAAACAAAGCAATCTCCCCGCTTTTGCATCTTAAAAATCACACCACAGGCAAAGTGGAAGTTTTCACTCAGCACGAAAAAACCAAAACAGAACAAAAAGGATGAAACCTCTTTAATTAACAGTTTGCAAAGTAACTTCAAGCCATTTTTTCACTGATTAGAGTGCTTCAGCTACTATTTTAATTGATTTTACATCTCTTAAAGGTTACAGCTGCATAGAATAGACTTTCTCCCTCCACTGCTCGTGGTAGTGGGAACCCTGGGCAGAGGAAAGGTGGTCATGAAGGTGGGGAGGGGCTGCGCCTGAAGGGACTCATCCTGCTCTTCCCGCAGCCCCCACAGGCACCCAGCAATTCAACTGCGACAGGACAATGCAGAGATCCCCCCCAGCATGCTACCAGGTTAATTCCCCAACAATAGCGCATCTAAGTGTAACCTTAACTGATAACCCAACCTTTCAGAACCATATTTAGGAGTTTTATAATGTCAGAAGAACAAGGATTTATTTTAATATTTCTTTAAAATCTGAAAATACACAGAGTTCAAATGGTGACTTTCAATGCGCCCATTTTCAGCCTTAATTCATTTTTGGACACTGAATCTCTTAGGCAGCAGCCGTTACAGCAAGAGAAACACTGTAGTTAACATCTTTCCTCTGAATACATCAGTGCACAACAACAAAAGACAAATCACGAGCAGATGCCCCCTTGAATACGTGCAAAGCACATCAACTGACTTTCCACAACAATTCATCTTCTTTGGAATCGATTTTTATTACGTTTCAAATGGCTACAAACACCATGCAGTACTTCCTTTCTGTAAAAATACTCAGAATACTCAGATCTCATCATTCTTAAAAAAAATTTTAAAAAAAGAAAAAAAAAAAACCAAGCACTGTCAGTATAAAAATCAACTTTAATGAAAATAAAAAGGTGGGAAGAAACCAGCTGCCATCTGCAATGTGCCAAGCCAGCAGGCAGCAGCATGTCACTACCACACGTTATCACCGCCTTTGAGCTTCCTGCACTGGACAAAAGACAGTTGGTTTTTCCTTTTTCTAAAAAAAAAAAAAAATAAAAAAAATCAACACAATACTATTCACACTGTGACCCTTCTAATTCTTTCAATACATTGGAGGACAAGCAATCCTGTCCTGCACACTAAATTTGATGGGCTCAGTACCCTCAAGACAGAGGCTCGTCACTGCTTTGCTTTTAGAAACAGAGCTGTACCCATCTGCAAACAGCCACTTCTACGCTTGGAGCAGGTTTATCAGCAGATTTCCAGCCACACCGCTCTCTTCAGAGGTAACTCCTTCAGTGTATTTTAGCATGATTTAAATGTGCTTCTACATGCACAGTTCAAAAAAACAGCAATGAATCAAGGAATATCTTCTACATGCTGCTGTGGGGTCTTGTTTGAGCACCAAACCCAGGCCCAGACGGGACCTAAAAGTGCACAGGTAATCAGCCCTGAAAAAGCCTTTGTGCTTGGGGGCTTTTCCCATTAGAAGTTAAGGGCTGCCATGGGATCCTCAAACAAGAAATTGTGAGAAATGAGCTGAATTTTGCTTCAGCTACTTGGTATATTTCTATTTGTGTGCTCGGTTATAGCATCTAACTAATCCTTACAAGTACCCTGGAATGGCCCAGAGACTCTGGTTTACAAGAAGCCATTTAGGTAAGGAGAACCGAATTGATGGTAGACTGATAAGCGAACAAAGGACAGTAGAAGGTGATAAGTGGATAAAGGCCACCTGGGGGGTGACTGAAGAAAAGAAGGATATGGACACTAGATCAAGAAGATGACCACCAGGATGTTTGTAACTACTAACATTAGACAGTAGATATTAGCAGAACTACTAACATTAGACAGTAGATATTAGCAGAAACTGTGAAACAATGTATTGTTAATTAAAGGTTTGTGTCTTTAGGCGGTCGGGAAGAATGTGAGCTCCAACTTCTCAGCCAATGAGAAGAGAGACAGGTATTCAGGCAGCCGGGAAAGAAAGGTATAAAATATCTAAAAAACTAAAGATGTGTGTGCCTCTACTTTGAGATGCACCCGATTCAGCGCTGCTTCGTACAATAAACCTTTGCTCCAGTGACTTCGTCCTCTTTAAAATTTTAAGTGTGAGCCGGTGTTTCTCACAAAATGGAGGAGAATCATCTTTACCCCGGAGCATTACACTGAAAGCCATGTCACACTGCTGCCTTACCTATTTCTACAAGCTTTCAGGGTGAAAAAGACAATGTGAAAAGGCACCTCCTGCGCTGCTCCCCATACCTGGTGTGGGAATGGCAGGAAGTGGTGGACAATACCAAGCCTGCAGCCACTCCTGCAGAGAGGACAATCACACCCAGCAGAGCCACCTCAGGAGGTCACACTTTGCAACTCACCAGGCAGAGCAGGGGAAACCCTGATTTCTTCTGCGCTCTGCTTTCTTACACAATTGTATGTTATTTTTTTCCCCAGCAACTTGACTGTGGAACTGGTCCCCCTGCCCCTGCGTCCACCTCTCTGGCCACCTCTGAGAGTTGTACCAGCACCCCGGCAGCTTCATTTGGTACACAAGGCTGGAGCCTAAAACCACCCACCAAAGCCCTGCTACAGAGGCTTTCTAGCAAAGCTCATCATATTCTGCAATGAAGAGATGACTTTTTTTGATTTAACTCCTTAAACAAAAGGAGCTCGCTCCTTGCTCTGGGCGGACATCCTACCCCAACCCTCCATCATCTTCTCACTTCTTTCTCCAGACCAACAACCTTGCACCTTGCTCCTGCTCCTTTGGTGACCGGGACGAGTTTCTCTCTCAACTCGTTCTGCCTCCACCAGGTCTCCAACTCTCTATACCTCCTAGAGGCAAGCTTTCTAAAAAAGCCTTTATTTACACCTACCTTCAGTGCAAGGAGACAACAAATCTTTCAGCACTTTCCTTCCTCTAAGCTGTTCACCCATATATGCAGCACTACAGACTAGACACCACTCACAGTGGGGAAGGTGGTTTACTCTACACCATACAAGTGTGTGCAGAAGATAAGTCCTCTACGAGCATACTTTTATTATATGATTAACATTACTTCAAGTTTCTTTGACCTTTGCAATATACCCAGAAATATTAAGGCAATAACATTGGGAATTGTATATGTCTTCGTTGCATTAAAAATGCATTTAATTTAAAAAGGGAAGAAAGAGCCTTCTTGATTTGATACAGCAATACAGGTCAGACTACATAAATCTTAGGACTTCAAATCTAGGATATATTGTAATAAACTACTTGAATACCTTTTGGGCCACTTAGCAGTAGTGCATAGTCTGTAATCTACAGCACAATAAAATGTTGTTTCCACTTACTCTCTGCTATAATGAAACCCACGGCTCCTGACACAGCTTTTAGGAAAGTAAAGGAAATACTGCAAAGCGTCTGTGTCCATTTGAAACATAATAAAAATCCATTCCAAAAAACCTGCTTTAGCAGAGCTCGGAGGCTTTCCTTCCTTGGCTACAGGGGAGGTGTGTTCTGTATTTTCCTCTGTGGTGACCAGTGCATCCAATAGGCAGAAACAGAAAGTAACACAAAGGACTATTCAGCACCATAGCTATAAATCCTAGTGGGAAAGAGAAGTGTAATCATAACTTTAGGAATACTCTTCCTTCACTGATGATGTTAAGGAAACCTGGAGAACTTCAGCAATCAGATTACTGTGTATTTATAGAAGAATTACCAACCATCATCACTCTGAGCAGATAGGGTCATGTCTAACAAAGAACTTAACGGCCTGCCATGGTGAAAACACTGGCTCTGAAAAAACAAACACTTGCTAGTGATTAAAGTCAAATATTGTGAACAGACCGTGTCCTGGGCTTCACAGCAATGTCTCTTCACCTCGACTTACATATTTTTAACTGCAAGGCCCAGAAAGAGGGCACCTGCAACATTGCTATGTCCAAGAAAATGGAGAGATGACTGAGAGCAAAGCATTCTAGCACATGTAAGGCAGTCACGGCCACGGTCAAAGTGGCTTGAGCTAGTGCAGTGCCTCTTAACATTTCCAGCGACTGAAGCTCAGCTCCCATTTGAACCTGTTCTAATAAGAGTGCTTGCAATTTCTGTGTGTCTTTCCGTGAAGCATTCAGCTACCCACAGCCAGAGACCAAGGTCTAGGTCTTAACTGAAGCATGAAGACATCAGGGCTGGTTGGTTAGTTTTTTAGGTTTACTCTGAGACTATGGGTGAACTTCCTAAGCCGTAAACATAGTTAAGGAAATTATCTACAGGATTAGACTAGAGCATGAGGGTTGTTAGAGTCACTTGAGAGTCTGGAAAAACAAACTGATGACCTTTCCTCTGATGTGAGGCAAGAGAAAAGGATGGAGGGATAAAACTGGCAGATATTCACAGAGTATTGGGTGAGCAATACCCAGAGTGCTGGGTATTGCTTTTCTCTAAGGTTAAAAACAACAAAAAAAAAACCCAGGAAAAACAATTGTGCATCCATGTTTGACACAGACCTGAAAATCCTAGCATCATCAACAGGAAAGAAAGAGTCCCCTGCACATAGCAGGGCCAGGATCTGCATGGTGTTCATTATCCTTCAGATTGACACACACTTTCTTCATGAAGCCTACCAGCCAACAATGCAGAACAAGAATGTTTCTTCAGAACGAACCTCAGAAAAACAGCTTCCATTATACAGCCTTGGTGGACTGAAATTACTCATATGCTACTGCTGCATGTTTTAAAAAACCCACAAGTTATTTAGTACATACTATATTGCACCACATCACATCAGCTATTTTTCTTAACTAACGTATAAAAGCACACACACTAAGCTATATTTCTTTCTTTAGTTTACGTAATCAGAACACTTTTTACTCTCCTGGGAAAGAACCACTCATTTATTTTTCAGCTTCTCTATACTGGGCATGGCTGCCTCATGACTTCACAGCCAAATCACCCTATGAAATCTCTTTTGATGCAACTAAAATACAGGAGAGATGAAAGAAGATTAAAAAGAAACAGCAATTAGCAATTACTCAGGAGCAATTACTCCTTCCAGTGACTCTTCCAGGCCATGGGAGCTGCTGAGCTAGCTAATGACAGCAGTAAAACTCATAATCTGTAACCACCCTGTCAGCCTGTCCCAACAGGCCAAAGTTAGATAATTCAACAGACAGTGTCAAAACGACTTGTGTCTGCTACAGCAACTCCAGGTGTACCAAACTCACTCTTCTCCTTCCAAAAACAACTCATTGCTTCTGTGCCAGTGTCCTGAGAAGACATGAAAGGAATGACAGCATCTTAAACGCATCTTGAATGTGCTTCCAACCGATGCGGGTGAACATCTGGCTTCAGCCCACCACCACCACCGCTGGATACACTCAACCATCTTCCTTGTGCCACTATTAAGGACTGAACAGTATTTTCAAAAAAGCCCCAGCAACAGTAAATCTCTGTACCCTATCAGACAGCTACAGAACAGCAGATAAAAACTTTTGCAACCAGCCCTGACATATAATAAAATATGTCCTTTAAAAATAACACAGAGATTCAGCATCAGTTGATTTCCTGACCTTTTCTTTTTTTTTTCCTCCTCTTAAATGTCCTTTTAGTTTTGACAGGAGGCGGCCTCTGTCTGGCCAAAGGACACACAACCAAGCATTTTCCACATCCTTCCTCTTCTCTGGATCAAATTCAGAACGGTTGCAATGGAAGTAAAGTCTCCTGTTCCCCCAGACATCTTGCAAGTCAGTTCTCCTGACAGGCAATAATACAAAAATACACACTATAAAGACTAGATTTGCCTACAAATGCTCTCTACAAGATGGAGAAGAGACACAGGAGTTTTTCTTTCATCAGCAGTCAGAAAAAAGGAAGGAATTTCCACTCTGTCTCTGCGGTATAAAACAGTACATCATATTCCAGGTTCATCCCCACCACTTAGGGACTGCAGCTGCATTCTTCACAGCACAAAGGCTCCCTGCACTAATAGTAACACAAAACTTTCCTGCACAGCAACAGGGACTGGGATAAAGCACACTCCTCATCTTGCTTACTGCCTTACAAGGGCCACAACATGTTCTCCTGGATTCCTCTCATACAAGGCTTTCACATTAAATTTGCTATTAGATCTACAAATCACGACAGGAGGCCTGTGCATATCCTCCTGTTTCCACTTACCTGGACAAAAATGGTGAAATAGCAACTACTTGAACTTGTGCCACTTTCTGATGCAGCATACAAGAGAAAAGCCAAGTCCCTCAAGATGGTCATGTTGACCTGGCTTTTCTGTGGGCCAGGAGAAGGCCGATACCTCTGTTCACACAGTCTGCCTCACTATTCCCTGACAGTAATAAGGCAATTCAAACCAAAATGCAACACACAAATAGGCATCTTCCGAGGAAAAGAATCCCAAACCACACATGGTCAATTGGCCCAGATGCTTACATTTTAACACTAACACTTCTATGCCATTTTTCTTTCCCCCCCTCACCTCTTCATCCCACCGCAATTTACCAGCAGAAGAAGAAACAGCTAGACTAAAAAAAGGCAAGGAAAGAAGAATGCGCACACTGAGATGAAACAAAGTGACCAGCAGAGACACCCCTAACTCCAAAGTTCCAGTTGTTTATCACATTAGGCTTTTAAGTTTATTTAACAGAGTTCACAGAATCATAGAATGGTTTGGTTTGGAAGGGACCTTAAAGATCATCGAGTTCCAACCCCCCTGCCATGGGCAGGGACACCTCCACTAGAGCAGGTTGCTCAAAGCCCCATCCAGCCTGGCCTTAAACACCTCCAGCGATGGGGCATCCACAACTTCCCCGGGCAGCCTGTTCCCAGTGCTTCACCACCCTCACAGGAAAGAATTTCCTCCTAATACCTAATCTAAATCTCCCCTCTTCCAATTTAAAACCATTACCCCTTGTCCTGTCACTACACTTCCTGACAAAGAGTCCCTCTCCAGCTCTCCTGTAGGCTCCCTTCAGATGTTGGAAGGCTGCTATGAGGTCTCCCCGGAGCCTTCTCTTCTCCGGGCTGAACAACCCCAGCTCTCTCAGCCTGTCTTCATAGGGGAGGTGCTCCATCCCTCTGATCATCTTCGTGGCCCTCCGCTGGACCCGCTCCAACAGGTCCATGCACAGGATATGCACAACTCCTGTGTTGAGTTTCTATTCAAAGTGTAAAATCAGTCACATCCAGTTAATTATCAACAGCCTTTAGTCAAGTAACTAAATATATCTTCCTCTGTTCAGCAGAAGAGAGCTTAAAATAAAAAAAAATTTGAAAAAATTAAAATCTTCAGAAGAAACCCGACATCACCCACTTCCCCTCTCCCTGCACCCCAGTTCTCACTGAGGCCCATTTCACACGAGCGTATTTGTGCAAAAGGGAGTGTGGGCAAGGTGGAATGACAAAGCACAAGAAAAAAGATACCCTAAAACCTTGCAAATTGACAGCTCATCCGAGGGCTGTACAAAGCAAAATGCAGCTCCAAGCAAAGGCAGCTGAAACATGGCAGCATCAAAAAGGAAAAATCCCCTTCAGCTGCAGCGAGGCAGGGAGCTGGACTGAAACATGCCCTCTCAACACGCTCTTGAGTGGCATTTGAAGCCCGTTACGGACACAATGCTGACTCTGAGCTGGGGAGCTTTTCTTTTAAGCTGTTCTTGAAGGTTAGGAAATAAAGGCAAGAGTTGCGTGTGTGCTTGCACGGATCAGTTCCTTGCCTAAGCAGAGTCCATGGACTGATTTCAGCTCTGCTATCCCACAGCCGGGACTCATGAAATTAAAGGAGTTCACCTGGGACAGTTTGCCCCACAAATCTCCTCCGTCGTACTCCAGAGAGGAGTACTATTGAACCCCTACATCTCCACAGAAGTAACCCACATTTCCTCAAGAATTTTACCACCAAATATTACCCGCATATTTGTTACTATGTCCTAAAGAAATTAAACGAGAGAATTCTGACTTTTGGCTGTGGCCATTTAGAGTACGCTGAGCTGAAGCTGTGGGATCTTAGCCAAGCTCCCCTCCTGGCAGGGAAGGCCAGCTGATTATCCCACGGCTAGATGACACTAGTACCCAGCACTTCAAAGGAAGGTGCAAGAAAGCTCATGACTAATAATTGCTGATTATTTACCGTGTCTATCTGTGATTTACACTCTGTATTTTACTCAGTCAAAATTTAAGCAATGGTTTGAGCTCTCAGAACAATCTTTTCTGCATCAATGACACAGAGACTCCTGCTGAGCTACAGATTTCCTAAGTAGTTAAACTTTTAAGTAAATTTCTCTGCAATTATTTCCCTTCAGAAATAGGTAGTTTCAATACTAAAACAGTAATAGGTCAAAGGTATTTTGAGACAGTAAGTTAAGCAACCTATGAAAAAGTAAAAGCCATCACTTCCATAAGAGAAAACACAAGACTATATATAAACTTGACTATTACTCCTTTTGTGCAATTCAGTGTTTCGTTATGCTCCCACATCCTTCAAAATGTAGGGTGGAAAAAGTGATAAAAGGGGAAATTATGTCCCAAATATTTTGCAGCAAGAAAATCTGTATTGGGAGTGTGGCAGAAAAAGTACATCCAAAGCACCTCTGTGCTTGGACTAAACAGATTCCTCTGCTTTTTAAGGTAGCAGTTCTGGGACTGAGAGCAGGTGTGTGCAGTGCCCACAGCACCAGCGTGGCCCCTCTCTGTCAAATGAGCTGGGACACAATACAGTGGTTACGGCAGAATTAGCAGGCATTTGAACAAGGCAGAGAGAATTCGTACCAGGTCAAAACAATACACAACAGGCTGGTTCAGTGGATGGAACCAGAAAGCTGGATTTACCGTACTGTTGAATTACAGCTTCGGCTGGATGTAACACCTTGCTGAAGTTTCAGAGAGACTACCCATCCTAGCAGCTGCCAGTTTTAAGCAGATATCGATCAGCTCGAGAACCCTCCTTATTTTGGTTACACAGCACAAGACAATATAACCACAACACAAGCTGTGGTGCACACTGTGCACCTTCACTCACCTCTTTCAGTTCCTGTGCAACAGAATTAAGGCGTTCATTTTCAGACTGGGTGTTGGCAAGGACGTTCCTGAGCTGCTTCAGTTCTGTCTGCAACTCCATAACCTTCTTCATGTAGTACTCTTCCTTGGTAGCCGATTCCTGAATCAAGGTCTCCTCTCTGCTCTCTCCATCTGCTGCCACCTTCTTGTGGTTGGTATGAGCCTGCCCAAAAGCCTAGGACAGTCAGAAAACAAGTCTTCTATTAGTGAACTGAGAATTTTGCGTAAGTAACTTCCATTTTAAATAGTTGAAGCTATTTACCCTTATATTTCTTTGATGCAAAACAATGCAACCTTTTCCTACATGTCCCTCTTCTGGGATCAGACCTTTAGAGTAAAGCCCATCCGGTGCCACCCCCTGCCCTGGGCAGGAATACCTCCCACCAGACCAGGTTGCTCCAAGCCCCCTCCAACCTGGCCTTGAACCCCTCCAGGGATGGGGCAGCCACAGCTTCTCTGGGCAACCTGGGCCAGGCTCTCACCACCCTCACAGCAAAGAAGTTCTTCCCCACATCTCATCTCAATCTCCCCTCTTTCAGTGTCAAACCCTTCCCCCTCGTCCTGTGGCTTCCCTCCCTGATCCAGAGTCCCTCCCCATCTCTCCTGTAGCCCCTTCAGGTACTGGAACGCTGCTACGTAAACACTTGTGGAAGAGAGCAACCATTTATTTATGAGTCTGCTGTTAAAGCGAGACTTTGGTTTCCACCAGGACACCTGCAAGATGACCAGACGCTTTTGCATGTACATAGTCTCTGTGGTTGGGTCAGACTCACTTCTGCAGAAACAGACTCACTGAACACAGATTTAGCATTAGCAGCCCATTCCATTTCTTCAGCTGGGAGCGCAGTTACTCTTCCTGACCTTGCTATACCAAAGAAACACATCGCCACCTGCTCCCTGCTGGAGATTACTGCCCCCTCAAACCTGCTAACCCCCGGCAGCCCCAAGGGAGCGAGGTCAGCAGGGCTGCCCTGTGACCAGGTGAGGCCAACCGGAGTCATTCTGGCTGAAGTAGATCAGTGGACGCTCACCCAGCTCTGCCTCCTGTCCTTGGAGACATCATCTCCAGCAGTGTGCCAGCCCAGGGACTTAGCGGCAGGTCACGGAGATCTAACCTCTTCAGCACAGCATGCCTCTGTTCAGACCTCACATTCTCATTTTTTACCCCCTCCTGCTTCTTTTTGGGTGTCTTCGTTTTGCCTGAGACTCCACCAGGCGATGCTCCTAGCAGCAGTGATCTCCAGCACACGAGCGAGCAGCTGCTGGACCGCAGCATTTAAGAAAGCCATCAGTGGCTTTCACTAATAGATGTTATATAGCAAAGAGTTTAACATTTTAAGTAGGCATATATTTGTAACACATGGCCTAGCAGATGGACCAAAGTCAATGAGATTAATGAATGATATCTTTTTAACTGCTGCATGGGTGTGCACCACAAGGCAATCCAAGATGTATTTGGAGCTTTCCGGTGCCACAGCATCTTTTGGGATGCCCGAGTCCATATGGCAGGTTTTCATAGCCAACATTAATACCAGGCATTAAGCCAGGTCAAGGACAGATCAGCATCTCATAAAACTCCTTGTCTAGTCATGCGTTACATTTTCAACTAATCACCTTTTGCTAGCTCTTCAGAAATACACTGTTGGCGCAGAAAAAAAAAAAGAAAATCTGCTTTGAAGAGAAGCAGATTTCAGTATTTTATTACTTCTGTATATCGCACCAGACACATTAATAGTACAGTAATTATTGAATATACCAGGGCTGAAATAGATGATTGAATGTGCTAGCTCTTCCTACAGTTAAAAGACACCCACATATTGCTCCTATCAGATTAAATTTTATTTCCGATAAGCAAGTCAGAGATACAAGAGACAAATATCCATTGAAAAAATTGTAGCCAGATTCACTGAGATGACCCAAGGGAAATTAAAAAGCATCACATTTCAGACAGAAAGTAAAGCACCATCTGTGCAAGTCCTTGTCAAATGAGTTTCAGCAAAGCAGCTTAAAAGCCTAATACCTAAGATCTCCATAAATGTTAAAGGGATAGCAAAAAACATGTAAGCTTCTCAAATACACTATCTTTTTTCCATAAAGAATTAAGACCCACATTTTATAGACCTGCATTTATTACAAATCTGACATGGAGAAAGGGACTCTGGGCATCCATTTGCCCAGCAAAGTAGCACCTTTGGTAGCAGGATGCCAACGCAGAGCACACAGAAGCTCAGGGTACTCAAAGCCACATCTGAACAGCCAACCATGATACAACTGAGAAGCTCAGAAATACCACTAAGGGAGAAATTCTTGAGAATAATGACTAATTTGCTCTTAAAACTTCTGATGCAGATGCCAGCCTTGGGTTTCTTTAACAGCTAAAAAGAGAATGTCATCGTTTTGCAGAAGCCACTAATGACAGGGAGTATGTGAACACAGAAACTGGCATAGCGGATGAGACTGGGCTTTTTTTTTTTTTTAAATCCACTACCCTGTCTTCTATAGAAGCTAATGCCAGATGCTTCAGGGAAAGGTGCAAGAAACCCCATAAACTCCCAGAGTTGGGATTGCCTTAAACCTTGAAGCAGAATGCTTAGTATATATTTGGAAGAGCTATTAACATTTAGTTACCCATGTAAAATATATTTTTCATGGGTTTATGCATTTTTGGCCTTGATAAAATCCTACAGTAATACATTCTGTGTTTTAAATCATACTCTCACATGACAGTTTTTGGTCAGTTTACAAGTTTCCCACGTTTTCATAAAAGAGAACATATTTTTGTTA
Source organism: Numenius arquata (assembly GCF_964106895.1). Taxonomy (NCBI): domain Eukaryota; kingdom Metazoa; phylum Chordata; class Aves; order Charadriiformes; family Scolopacidae; genus Numenius; species Numenius arquata. Next base: position 24,092,893 of record NC_133583.1, read on the forward strand.
GGAGACTTTAAGGTGTGTTGTTATTCCATGATCCCCTGTCAAGCATTCCGTGGTTTTAGATACTTCCATCACACCCCTCTACTCCCTGATGAGGTGAAGTTCAGTAAGTTGTCACTTTTATGTTTGAGAGGTTTTTTCCATGCTCCCTTCTTAGAAACTGCCTTTTATGATGGCTTGTCCCAAACAGCACGACTAACCCAACCAAACAGGAACCACAGATGTCAGCTCACACAGACCAGCTGCAGGAATGAGCTCATGGATCATCCCTACCAAAGGATCCTGCTGTTCTTTGTGGGCCCCAGCTATTTCTGCACAGCAAGGCTGTTATTTGCTCTTAGCCAGCAAGCTAGTTAAGTTTCAGCAGAAACCCTGCCATTACCTTGATGGTATTACTGTCCAGGGTCAGGAAGATGGGTACAGAACCTGAGTAAACCATCTCTGGCACTCCACAGAACACATGAAACCTTCTTAACAGACATGGTCATCAGGACAGGCAGCCTGGAACAATTCCATCTGGGTGGATTTATAAGGCACCACTTAAAAAGCACCTCCATTCTAACCAAGCTTCATTATCTCTCTTGTACGTACTTAGAAAGGACCTCACACATTCATGTTCAAGCCATTTTCATAATTGCAACAGCCTGTGTGGAACAGGAAATTTAACTTCAACAAAATTGTGCAAAATTACAGGGCAATGCAATTACCTTCGATGGCTACAGCCCAGGCCTGTTTTAAATCAAGGTATTAAAAGGAAAACTCACTTTTTGCTGATATGCATGAAACCTATGAACCTTCACATACCCAGAAGTCCAGTATCTACCTACCCACTTTTGCTTTAACATTATATAAAACACAGAAATAGAAGTCAAAGTTACTCTGTTCTTCCTTCTCTTCCAAAACCTCTATTTCTTCCTACTAAGGTACCAAAATAGGGAATAAAAGCTTTCACAGTTATATCAGAATGATACTCTTGGGAGTATAATCTCTTCACAAAATAAATGAGTTTCTGACAATTCATTTGCACCTATGTTGGTGGATGCAAGGGCTGCAAAGCATCATGTTCTGCTGAACAGCTGCCTCAAGGAATTAAAGCAAGACATTAATATTAAGGGACTATCAAAGTTCACTACTTCCAGATTTCCCAAGCTCAGACCAAAAGCAAAATCAAGGAGTTCACAAACCAAAATGTGATCTTGCTCTTTGCTCAGCTAGATGCACTCCTCAGTGCATTGGAAAACACTTTATACACTGCTGGACAAAGGTTGAGGAGCTTCCATCTATTTCTTCATGAGACAGTATCTTACAAGTTTGTGCATGAAACCCTTCACACTGAAAGAGGTTTTCAGATAAAACTCCAAGCTTTGAGAAGAAAGTATTCCCAATTCCTTGAAGATTAGCACACTTGTTAAGGTATCCAGTACTTCTTAACAAGATTTTAAACCTAACCTTTTTCAAAAAGTTCCTTCATGTGCTGATGTTCACTGATCACATGAGATGTGAAGAACCTCTGAAACACGCTTCTTGGAGAGTGTCAAATGCTGTGCTTCTCTCAGAACAGTTGCTGTGATATGGGAGATGCAAAACCTGATCTCAGCCATGCTCAAAAGCAGGACTGTAGGCTTTGGGGAAAATTGGAACACGGCTGCTTTGTTTACTTCTTTCTTTGATGTGTCACTCCAGACCTCTACTTAGCCAGAAGCAGGTCCTAAAAGTAATGAAAGTCACCAAAGTATCCTGGTTATGCGTCTGTATTTTCTGGCACTTCCTGAACTAGACTGCTGAAAACAAGAGGTTCATGGACTACCTGGAGCCTCGTCAGTTTAGCATAGCACAAAATACTAGGATGCCACTATCAAAAAAAAAAAAAAAAAAGTGATGCTGGAGAGAGGTCTTTGAGCAAGAGCAAATCCTCTGCTGACTTCTGCAAAGAGCTGGTGTCCCTGAAGGTCTGCTGAAATCCGATACTAGTCCACATGCTGCACAGGGACTACTACAGGCCTTGGTGCCTCCCTGAGCACCACAATTTCATCTCCACCCATCTTCTTACCCAGTGTATGAGCCGAGACACACACTGAACCACAGCAAGAATGGACAGGCAAAGAAAAAGCCTCAGAGCTGCTTAAAGCATATGCACTGACAAAGAACGAGTCACAACCCCCCCGAGATGTTACAGAGGAACAAAGAGCAGAAATAAGATCTCCCTCTTGCTCAAAATGATGGGAAGGTTCCTGTGCCATGAAAGAATACATCCAAGAAGACAGAAAACAACAAAAATATTTCAGTGAAGGGGTTTCATAAGAGAAGTTGCTTACAAATTCATGTGTCACCTAAAACTGAACTAAAATGTTTTCCCTATAAAGAACCAGGGGAGTAGGGAAAGACAATCATTTCAAGGATTAAGAAAGAGAGAGGAAAATCTTGAAGGAGCTCAGGCCTCCACAATACAAATCAACTTCTGGACAGTATGTGTCATCCCAGTAACATGCAAAATCCGATTCCTTCAGAAATTCCTTTCAGAAAAAAAAAAAAAAAAAAACAAAACACAAAAAAACCCAAAACAGACTTTGGCTTGCAACAAACATGAAAAACAACTTCCCCCTGCCAAAACACATGTTGCTCGTGTAATTCTTCAACCTGAACACAAGCCTAAATGATCTTTTTGAAGAAGAATCTACTTTTTTTTTTTCCCCCCTTTGGTCAGCTTATCTCACATTATTTAGTTCAGAATTAACAAAAGAAAAACCCAACATATTCTAATATATGCATCAGAAACCACGGTCAGGTTCTCAAAGAGTTGCAGGTACTTGCTTAACCAGTTTATACCCAGCCTGGAGCCAATACTGGACATTGGTTACTATTCACAGACAACCTCACTGAGCTTGCTAATGCCTCTTCATATACAGGACCATAAAGGATCATTTCATCCTTTTTGAAACAAGCTGTCTGCTGTTTCATCACAGCTGAAGCACAGAGATTATTCTTTGGAAAACCTCTCTTCGATAAACACATGTTTTGAGTGTTCCTAAAATTTTCCTCTCCATCTATAGATAGAGAGAAGGACAGATGCTTTGGTGAACAGGGACAGTAGCACATGTTCCAGTGAGTGACACGCTGCCAGATTTTCATACTGTGCACCAGTTCTTTCCTTAAATGAAAACAGTTCAAGGCCAAAGAAAAAGGGGGGTAAGGTAAAATTCAAGTAAATCACCTATTTTTTCCCTGCGCACAGCTTCTGCTTGCTTGCAGTCCTTGGAGCACATAGATTTCTGAGTTGGTGAAAACAGACATTGAACAGTCTAAATGATGGTGTTGGGTTTTTTTGATCTTGGGGGTGGGGGGTGTTGCATTACAGTATTTACAAAATCCTTGGATGCTCCACAGTCGCATACATGCAGTACTATATAGAACACACGTTCAGTGATGAGAAGCAGGCAACCAAGCTGCACAGATCCACCAAGGGACAGCAATGGAAAAAAGGCCAAAATACAGTGTAGCTTTGCTCCTGATGCTTCCCAGATCTAAAAATTAATCTGCTGTTTCTAATAAAGGATAAAGAAAGCTTGAAAAATACCAACAGAGAAAATATCAATTAACTTTTGAATCAGGAAGAACATCAGAAAGAGCAAAGTGGCAATATTCGAGCGTAATGTCATTAGTGGGTGGGCAGAGACAGCTGAGAGGTCTGAGTCTCTTGAGGGCTCCGGAGACAGAGACACCTACAGGCTCCCAACACAAATTCCCAAGATAGAGGGCTACATGCAAGCAAGTGACCCTGCATCCCAGTGACAGAGGTGGATCATATGGCAATGTCACTAAAAATCAGAAATCCATGCAAAACCTTGCACTTCAAAAACCTTCATTGCTTTACAAATACATGTTTCAGGGGGATTTGGCTACCAAAAGCCTCAAAAGGAGAGGAGACATGGCATGCCACAGCATCACAATGGAGAGAGCAAGTAAGAAGCAGTACCAGAAGGTAGACGGTGGCCACCCAGCTAGCCTTTGACTTGTGCATTGATCAATCACAGACCTGTTAGATCTGAGGGTGCACAGCCCATCCTCCATATGGGATAAAGAGACACTTATGTGCCACCTTGTGTCCTCTTAACAATTTCCTGCCCAAAGCAATACGCCTGTGGCATTGCCGGTCCAGAACTACAGCTGCCTGGGCCAAAGGGTTCGCTAATACTGACTACAAATACAAGAGGTAAAAGGTGTCGCTGGTTGCAGCTCTTTATCTATCTGTATGTATGTGGAAGAAATGGGAAAATAAGACTCTGAGCATAATGCTAGGAGCAGAGGACAGACACAGGCTTTACAGCTGCAATGCTCCAACCTTGACAGAAACAACAGAGAAGCAGTCAATAGGAAAAAAAGACTGTGCCAAATTCCACCAGCATTGTCCCCAGGTCATCTCAGATAGAAAAAAAACCCAACCAACCAACCAAGAACACCTAACCCAAACCCTTCACAAACTGATTAGGATCAGGGACATAGGAAGAGCCACGCAAATGAGGTCACCTGAAACTGCTTGAGACATAACAAACATCACTGTCTTTTTAGGATTCATACCATTTTTCAAAACGTTTGGTAACTGTATGCCTTTGCTACTAATAAAATTTTATATTTCCCTTCTTTTATAATGCATAATAGCAATGACGCCTGACCCTGGCATCCCCCACTGATGAGTTGGGTGCTTCCCCCAGCAGTCCTGTTTTTTCAAAAAAACCTTCCTGGACAGGCATTACAAACAGCATCCAGATTACAAACCATCCAGCAACTTCAAGCTCCAGCTTGTCTTGCTTTAGACATGACAAAACTCTCATATTGTAGTATTCAAGATTATATACTTTAGAGGCCAAGACTTAATTTTCCCAACTATAAAGAGCCTAAATCCAGAGGTGCCCAACCCTCCTTGTTCTCCAAACTGCTACATTTGAGCCTTCTTCTTTGTACTATAGGTTATTTTGTTCTCTTGAGGGGTCAGATTGATTTATTCATGTAAATATAGAGCTAGGAAAACAGACACAGTTATACGCTCTCTGCTTATCACAGATTGCCAGCCAGCATTAATGGTTGGCATATAAGCTTTGGATAAGATCAACAGCACATAAAAATCGTAAGTCTCTTGCAGACATTTCTTGATATTGATATTGAACTTTGAAGATGTTTCTCTGCTTATTCCACAAACCTGGAATGATAATAAAAAAGCAAAAAGATACTTTAATAAAAAAAAAAAAATAATCAAAGATCAATTCTGCAATCCTGCCAGTCATCTGCAACTGAAAACGCATCAGGGAAAATAGAACTATCACTGCAATGGAAAAGAAAAAGAAACGCTAGCTTCAAGGGAATGTTTAACCACAAATCCTTCAACTGAAGGAGAGTCAAGATGCTAGTAATATATTTCCAGTAAAGCAATTAACATTTTATATCCAGCTTGCAATTAAAGTTATGTGCCTTTCTGGAGCATCTACAAATTTGTTTTTATCAAATGCCTAACCAATAAAAAAAAAAAACCAACCAGAAGAGAGAAGTGTTTCAATAAAAATATAAAGAATAAACTATAGTGCAATGCTACAGGACATAGAATCAGACCACCGGCATGAAGAAAGCAGCAAGACATTGGCCATTTTTGCACATAAATATGTGCACATGAACATTTTGCACAACATGCGAGTGTAGAAGTAAAGGTCAAGAGGTTTTGGAAAAGCTGTTAAAGTTCAGGCACTGAACTTAAGACGGTCTCTAGTCGTTAGGGATTGCTACCTCGTGCTGGCAGGATAATTCTGCATCTTCCTCACGCCTCTTTTCAGATGGTGGTCATTGGTGGAAACATGCTGGACTGAAGAGATGACAGATCTGATTCAATACAGCAATTTATTCGTACTCCCTTGTCCCCTCCCACACTGAACAGCAGCCTTGGCTTTTTGGTGTCAGCGACCAGCTGCGCTTAAAGTCTCACACCCAAGTATGAGACACAGGCAAAAAAATCCCCCAGGATAGCCCCAAAGCAGCACAAGAGGAGAAATGCTTTAATCAAGCCACCTATCTTGCAAACAGGCCCATGGTGACATTGGCCACCGAAAGGCATCACCTGCCTGAGAAGCCTCCGGCTCAGTCCCCAGCCTCTGCCCCCCATGCTCCTTCCCCCCCATTTCATGATTTTGGGGGAGTTTAATCTGTTTTGGGCCGTTTTACCTTCAGAAGTGCAGACTGTAGCTTTTCAGAAGAGCTGTGTAAACCCAGCCTGCAATTTGCGATTAAATATGCCTCTCGCTCTTATTCTGAAAAGTATTCCTCCTCAGGAGAGCTGCCCGGGTGACAGACAAGTCACCGGTACCTTTGCAAGCAGTCTTCAAATGGTATCATGCAATACTGGTATTTGCCATCTCCTACGTGAAAATCCCAGGTTTTCGTATTTTGCTCCTAGCAACTTCATTTTAATTATCAATATGTCTCATCAACATTAAACTAATCAGGATATGATAAAATGCACCAGAAGATTCATTAGCACTAAAAGCCACTTGAATTTTTGTTCATTTTTCTGCATTGTCAGTCTGAATTTAATTACAAAATTTTAGCACCAGTTCAGTTCCTAATTCTTTCTGCTTATTATTCATTATTATTGAAAATCAAAGATGTCTTCCATGCTTCACCAAGCATTGCGTATTTTTCATAGTAGCAAATTCATTATGACCATAATAATCTAAAATAGTGATAGCAAAGTGCAAAGACACTGTTCTGAAGAGACTGATGCCTCTTTACAGAGAGCAAGAAATTTAATAAAAGGAGGTACTGTATTCATATTCCTCTTGTGCATTGCATTCCTATATTTTAATTTTAAATGTTCTTGTAAAGTGGCCATTCATGCATTCTTTGGTTAATAGACCAGTGCTCTGACCAACACCTTCTCAGCTAAGTCCTTAAATGAAGACACTACATTTTATTGGAAGCCTAAAGCTGCCGTGACACAAGCGTTTTTGTGTGCTCCCGTGAACATGACAATCCTGATCCCATGCTCCCACAGACTCGGTCCCTCTCCGCTCCTGGCCCCTGTAGCTGGGTGGCCAGGGCTGACAGCAGCATTGACACGACAGAGGGGATGGATGGACGGAGGAGCACAAACCAGAGCCAGAAGATGCTCATCCCTCCTTCCAGCAACAGCCAGCTCCACTGCCCTGCTGAGACCGAGGTCCTTAGCACCAGCAAGGCTACCGAGCTCCTTCACCCTTCTTCTAAACTGCTCCAGTGCCTGTCACTGGAGTTCTGTGTCATCTCGCGGACCTTGCTGCTCTTAAACCCTCGGCAGCCCAAACAGAATAGGCATTTTATGCCATCATATCACTAGAAGAAAGTGCCCTACAGGAGCTGATGCCTTTAAGAGACTGAAACTCAAGAAGAAAAAAGAAAAGAAAACCTCCCTAAAACAACCATGAGCTTTTGATACCACAATACAAGGTTGAGATAATGTCTGGATCTTGAGCTGCACGCGTTATTCCCGTGCAGGCTCCTCTTTGTTCCCCGCAGAGGTATGGGGCAGCATGGCAGAGAAGTCAGTGCCGCCCCAAGCCAGCAGGTGTAGCAGACCAGAAGAGATGCTCTGGCAGTGCCAGAAAAGAACAGGCCAGGAGGGACAGGCCAGCAGCAGCGTGGTCAAGCTCTGCTGCTCCTCTGCGTCCACCAGACTTACACAAGATTTAATAAGATTTCAGTTCAGCAGGAAGAAATGCAAATGCCTTACGAGATCACAATGTTCTCCCTCACAGATTAGACGGACATTCCACAGATGACTTAGAGGTGGTTGGTTGGTTTTGTTTGGTTTTGTTTTTTTTTTTAAAAAATGGTAAAAACACACTGCAGCCTATATTTAGAATATATTGTTTCAGTGCACTGCTCCTGGGATGAAAGGATTTGATGATAAATGTCTAATTTAGCCTGTCAGCTTAGTTAGCTAGATACTTAAACTATATTAACTTGCACAGTCCAGAGGGCTAAATGCCATTGCGCCTAATTCAATAGCTAAGCAGCAACTCTACATACTGTTACAAGAGCTAGTGGGCAGATGTTGGCCATATTGGACACAGCTGGAAAGGGGCTGTAGTCTCCTCTCCTCCCTCAATAAATAACCCTTTGATATGACTTACAAAAAAAACTATAAATATCTGAGGGATAAAACACAGGCTGAATGAAGGCAGTGGAAATGGCTCAGAGCAATGCAGGAGACACTCTACTTAAAATCACACGCAGTTGACTTCTTTTGTTCACAGGCACGAGTGCCCCAATTCTATTGCTTTATGGTTTGGTATATAGGATCCTCCTACAGGCGTAGGAGGCGTGAACCAAGGGGCCTAGAGGCTCCAAAGGGATTACTGAAGCTGAGAGTTTGGCTTTGAGGGTGGAAATTGCTGAAGCAACAAAGAATCAGTTTGCTTCCAAAGTGAATTCACGTGAAAACGTGTTAACATGACAGCTCTTGAGTCAGGAGGTTTAGAAACACACACAAGATCAAGCATGAGGAGCACCAGCAACATTACCTCCTCCCTTGCCCTCCCTTACGGACCACAGGTCAGGAGTGATCAAGCTGCTCCTCTGCCCAATCTCTCCTCAGCAAGGGCAGCAGCCTCACCAGCGAAGCAAGCTGGAAATTATTCTTAGCCATTTCAATTCTTGCCCTTCTGCTCCCTTATTCAGCAATAAAGCTTGGACTCCATTAGCAAGCCGAGTGTTATCATCGGGACCACCTTAATAAGCACAGGCAGATGAGACAGCATGAGCTAAGCAAGTGCAGGCAGCAGCAGTGAAGGCACAGTCTTTCAATAAAATATTCATCCCCAGAACAGATGTGCAAGCCGACAGCTGCTTGAGGAAAAAGAAAACAACAAAAAACAAACAAACCCCTCACACAACCAAAACCACAATGCAAAAAAAATATAGCAAAGTAGTGAGAAGATTACACTGCAAAATGACCCAGTCATGCTTTTCCAGTGTTTTTTATGCCAAAAGGGTAATAGCTAGATACTTCAGGACTAGAAAAGTGCTATTTTTGAAATTTTTTTTCCCAAGGAAAGAAACTAGAACTTTCTTTGGACACTTGTAGCTGTGCTCCTTTGGCACTGATTCCCCACTAGTCTCAGATACTCAAATTGCTTTCTTAATTTTAAAGTTTTCATGCATGCCCATGCCAAAACCATCCCTTTGTTTCACAAAGGCCACACACCAGGTATGAAGCAGCAACTATTTCTGGACACTCTTGACTCAAGGTGAAATTTCTTGGGCTTTCCCATACCATTAACCCATTGCCAAATTAAAGTTTGAGGCAGCTCCTCTCCTCTTCATGGTACACTTATAAAACATGCGAAGGAGGGGAAAAGGTTACTCTCTGTTGTTTAAAACATCTGCTTAACATGTCATCCCACAAAACAGCCCCACTAGCACCACAGGGACAGAGTGATGCTTTTGCTCAAGTGCAGAGAAAAACAAGTGTCAGCTGGAGCACTGTGTCCAGCTCTGGAGCCCTCAGCACAGGAAGGACATGGACCTGTTGGAGCAGGGCCAGAGGAGGCCATGAGGATGATCAGAGGGCTGGAGCCCCTCTGCTGTAAGAACAGGCTGAGAGACTTGGGGGGGCTCAGCCTGGAGAAGAGAAGGCTCCGAGGAGACCTTAGAGCCCCTTCCAGTCCCTAAAGGGGCTCCAGGAAAGCTGGGGAGGGACTATTTGCAAGGGCATGTAGCGATAGCGATAGATACCTGAGTACTGTGTGCAGGTCTGGAGCCTTCAATATAGAAAGGACATGGACCTGATGGAGCGGGTCCAGAGGAGGGCCACCAAAATGATCAGGGGGCTGGAGCACCTCTCCTATGAGGACAGACTGAGGGAGCTGGGGTTGTTCAGCCTGGAGAAGAGGAGGCTCCGGGGAGACCTCATAGCGGCCTTCCAGTACCTGAGGGGGGGCTACAGGAAGGCTGGGGAGGGTCTGTTTACAAAGGCCTGCAGCGACAGGATGAGGGGCAATGGTTTTAAGTTGGAGAAGGGGAGATTTAGATTGGATATTAGGAAAAAGTTCTTTACCATGAGGGTGGTGGAACACTGGAACAGGTTGCCCAGGGAGGTGGTTGAGGTCCCTTCCCTTGAGATATTCAAGGTGAAGCTCGACGAGGCCCTGGGCAACCTGGTCTAGTTGGGGGTGTCCCTGCTGACTGCGGGGAGGTCGGACTAGATGACCTTTGGAGGTCCCTTCCGGCCTGGACCAATCTATGAATCTATGATAGGACAAGGGGCAATGGTTTTAAACTCGAGCAGGGTAGGTTAAGTCAGACATTAGGAAGAAGTTCTTTACACTGAGCGTGGTGAGACACTGGAACAGGCTGCCCGGATTGGTGGTGGAGGCCCCATCCTGGGAGACATTCACAGTCAGGCTGGATGAGGCTCTAAGCAATCTGATATAGTTGAAGACGTCCCTGCTTACTGCAGGGGGGTTGGACTGGATGACCTTCAAAGGTCCCTTCCAACCCAACACATTCTATGATGTTATTTTAAACTACCCCTGGATTCACCATGTCCTGCTGAAACTGCCCCTTCAGACCAGCAGGGAGTAAGGCACTCTGAACGCATTGAGCCCTTTCCTCCCCGACCCCTGCAGGGGGACACCAGGGGCAGGCTGGTGAGGCAAACCACGCAGAACCAGCAGCAGGACCAGCCGCCAGCCCCATAGAGGGCACACCACCTGCCCAGCATGGCCAACAGATGGGCCTACCGAGGGGTCAGGCTGTCTGCAGAATTCATAGGAGCCTCCCGTGAGCTGGTAGGGATAAGGCAGGCACTGCTGGCCAGTAGCTCTGCGCTATTATGAAGAGTAAGATCAAAAACTGGTAACTGACTCGTCAGACAGGACTGTCCCGCCTGCAACATGTACACCCACAGACAGACGGCAAGGGGCTGTGTGAGGTACAATGCTACAGAGCAGGAAGCGATGAAACACATTTTAAGAGAAGGCTTTTGAGTTTCATGAAAGGTAAGAAACTTCAGGAACATTAAGCATCTCTGAGTGGCCCAGGGAAGAAAAGAAATGAGCTCAAGTTAACAAATTCATGCTGCAGACTTTAGAACCTCAGGTCTGTTTTCTGGGAGAAGACTTGCATGATCAATGCTTGCATTAAACTACAGATGGGTCTCCATTTACTGTAATATACACACATAGCACTAGATAAGGATTTACACATATGTCTTGGATTTCTGTTACTCTCAGAAGATGCTGGAAGAAGCAAAGTAACAGGCGATGAGGCTTTGTATGTTACCTGTAACATTTGTATGCTCTTTCTTATGCTGGAAATTCGACTGTCACAGAAAGGAAGAAGTACCACAGCCCATTTTTCATGAGAGAAACAAGAGCCACAAAGAGGTTAAACACCGTACCCAAGGTTAAATATCAATCAATGAGAAAAGGAATAAACCCAAAGCCTGCAGAGTCTCCTGAGCAGGCAACCTTCAACCCCATTACTCTGCCTCCCTACAAGCAAACACCTACATCAAGAATTTATTCCTGCTGGCACAGTTTAATGCACGGCAGCGTCTAGCTATCCTGCCCATGCGTGGTCACCACAGCATTGAACAGACAGCACTAACATCCAGAAAAGATATCTGTGAGGAAGTATCAAACGGGTTTCTTCAAAATTAAGTCAATACACTTGAAAAAAACAAAAAAACCAAAACACTCAGAAGAAAACCAGGGGGGAAGGAATCACCTGATCTGACAATAAAACTAGTAACATACAACATATGTGGCGATCCAAATTTGGATACAAACCAAATTCCAAAATAGCTTGGTAAAGAGTTCCAGGAAAAAAAAAGAATTCTTCCTACACACACTCCCTCTGTGTGACTTAGTTCAGTCCTATCTTATTATTTGCTTTTGGGGGGTCTTTTTTTGTCTTCCTTGTTCATCAAATCTGATGCTGAAGAATTGATTTGCTTCAGAGGTCAAAAGGCTGGTCAATAACATGACATCACCAACTTGCATAAAACAAGATAACCAACACAAATCTAACCCCAAATTAGCACAAGTACAAATACCTGCACTAGAAGAAGAAAGAGTGGGCAAAAGGGAATGGAGAGGAGAATCCTCCTGTGCTGGTCATGCTGTGTTTATGGACTCTTTTTCCCCAATCAGGTCAGTTGCAGGCACAGAGGAAACCCACAACCTTCATCTACCCTGCCAAAAGAAGCAGAATTTTCCTGTCCTCATCCCAATTTCATCCCTCCCAGAGATGAAAGGAAACATGCCTCAGAAAACAAACCCACAAAAAACAGCCCACAAAAAACCCAAACTATCCTTGCTCGTAAAACTGCTTGCTAATATTAAACTTAGAATCTAATTTTTGCAATTGCTTCCCTTCAGACAGTCTTTTTTAACTAAGACAGTTAATTCTTAACAGCTATAAATCTTCAGAAGACTGGTTTTATTCCCAGCTCTACAGTAAATTTCTCGTATGACTATCTGGACAGCCATTTTGTTACTTTTTGTTTCAGTTTCCTGATTTTTTGTAGGGAAAGAACAGTCCCAATGCCCTATAAGACTCAGGATTGTAGTAAATTTACAAAAAGGGAGGGCAAGAACACAATAACCAAGTTTCGGTTTTATACTTCACCTATTGCACTCTCTCATTATATGAAGCAGCAGGTGAAACCAACCTAAGATGTAGTCCAAAGATGTACCTGTCTCAAGAAGAGATTCATATACAACACAGGAGGAAGGACAAACTTCACCCGTGTTAACGCCCTAGCACTTCTGTGCTTTGCAGCAGTTTTCAGAGGCAATCCTTGCATTAGTAAGTTTTCTTCATTTAACTTTGCTATAAATCCGATTTGCTAGGAAGAGCACTTGCTTGTAGACTTCATAATAAAGATGAGAAGCTTGTGCTCACTCCTGACTTGCACCCTGGGTCATGAATATTGTTTCCCACATATTTCCATATCATCATGCCACTGGCCAAGGGCCATCTCTTCACAATCATAATCTACAGAAGGAGTACATTTACGTTATTACATCCAGAATCAGACGACAAAATGGAAAGCAATTATACAAGAGTATTTTTTCCATTCCGATTTGATCTTCTGTTCTGCAAACAGCACCACAATGCTCATGAAAACCAATGCATTCCTGCTCATCACCAGTCTCCCTAATTCCTCAATTACTTCAATAACCACTTTTCTGAGACTGAAAGGTGATATTCAAAAGCATAAGAGGGGTTTGAAAAATATAATGAAAATAGGATCAATCCAACTCAATAAAGTATGCTGGCAGCAAACTACACAACTCCTGCCCAACCACAAATGTCCTAGAGTCAGAAGGCCTCATCACAGCAGGCCCTAATTAAGCATGATCACTTGGAAGGCAGACTGCCTGGGGCCTGCATACCCTTTAGCCTTTTCATAAAGGAATCATGTGGGGCAAAGAGGACACAAGTGCCCCTCGTGCTCATTTTTGCTCAAGTGAAACCTCCGTCATGGGTGCACATCCCCCAGCAGCATTCTCCCAGCCACGAAGCGCATTTCTCCCCATTTTCCAGGCTGTGCATCCAGCCGTACATGATGCTGAAATGTCAAGCAGTGAGGGGAGGTCTTTAATAAATGCCATGCTGCCCTTTCGCTGCAGTGAAACACTGCTAGATGAAGCTAATTGTACTCAGCAGATGAACCACCATGAGGCATTAACCCTTGCTTTCATTCGCCCAGGGATGTTCAAGGGCTGACACTTGTTATCACAGCCATGTTACCCTGTATCGTGTACCACCACAAGCAGACAACGTGCACAATGTGTTCCTCCAACAGGCATGTTAAAAAGAAGAGGAATCACTTTCAAACTCATTGAATAGAAAAGCAGGCATAGATACTGGAAGAAAGGTGATAAAACGGAGCATGACTCAAAATAATCCCTTGCCTTTCTTAATAAAGTCTGAAAAGCACAGCAATGTCCACATGTGTGCATGCAACAGGAGAGCAGTCTCATGTATGCACCATCACTAGAGCAAACACACAACAGGGGTGCTTGTTTGCAGGTTGGGAGCACTCTAGTAGATGCTTTTCATTTTCTTCTCTGCTGAAAATCAAGCAGGATTTGCAGAAACCGTCCCTTTTAGGAGTCTATCATTAGCTGCGCTGCCACTGAAAAAGGGATTTATCCATCAAAAATTAAATAGAACCCAAACCCCCAAGAAAAAAAGAAGTGCAGTTAATCAAGATGTCATTTTTTTTAAAACATGGATAAAAGTCATGAGACCAAAAATCAAAGTATTTTCTTCAATTGTTCTTTACAACAACTCAAAGAGATTCAAGGCTTTTTTCCCTTCAGAGGGCTTTGTGTCGATTAGCAGAGAACACCACGCATCCTCCCCTCCTTCAGCTTCTGGCCCACAAACATGCTGAGGGCACAGCTGCCCTCCCTGTGGTGCCAGCGAGCCCTGCCAGGACTCATCACCCTCCACTCTGGTTTCCAGGGGGAGGGACTGCAGAGCTGGGAGGCAAAAGCCAAAGGACAGTCACAAGGCATTTCATTCATTACTGCTCCCTCCCACCAGCATCGCCCTCACCACAACACCCTGTCCCTGGAGATGCGAACACTCCTTTTGTTTCACAGCTGGTGCTATTAATCAGCATTCATATCTTCCCAAAATGTTCTCGTCACTCACAAGCACATGCGGCTACTGACATCAAAAATACGTTTCCTGACAGGGTGGAGCATTTACTCAGCCCCCGGCGTCCTGCCCTGGGGACAGTTAGCAGGATGGTGCCCCCATGACCACATCAGAACCTGCCGCTGCCTCCACCATTAGGCATCTTCCTGGGAAAGTCACTTGGCCACCAGCCGACCTCAAAACCCGCCTGCGAGCAGCTAACCAGCCGCTGTGCTAGCTGTTCTCAGCAGCTGCAGTGGGCATCCAAGGTTTTGGGTTTGTTTTTTGGTTTTGGGTTTGGTTTTTTTTGGGGGGAGGAGGGGGTGGTGGTCCTAAGAAAAATTACTGTAACTGTAGCAGGGAAGGAAAATTAGAAGGCCCCAAATGCATTTTTCTGAGCTTAAGATAGAGAGGAATGGCAGTTTTGGTGTGCATACATTTATGCTTTCTTCTAAATAAAAGGAGAGCATGTGAGGACAGGAAGGTAAAGGGGAGCAAAACAGAAGTCTACACAAAAAAGTCCTGCTTTCAGGATTATTTCAAACCTGATGGATAAGGGGAAAAAAAATAAAAAAGCTGTCCTGAGGCATCTTTCTCTGCTCTGCATCGTAACAGATCAATGAACTAATGATCTTGTCTGCTGCAAGCGGACATCTGCACAGCTCAAGACCAGGCCACAAAGAAATGAAAGATGCTGCCATAAAGGGAGATGTGCAGGATAAGGAGTTAATGCTGTTGAACATCAGCACTATTTAGTAGTTTGAGAGCAAAAGAGACTATAAACTTCTACTTGTGAGCTCAAATGGTGCCCTTCACTGCCCACTGGGGAATCAAAGCACAGCTAAAATTCACTCACTCCAAAATCAGATTGTAGAAATTTTGATCATCAATTGCTGCATTTTAAACCCTTCTGCTAAATTTGACAGAATGCTTTATTTGTACAGGCCAGTTCACAACATCAGTTTGATCCCGTTAAGCAGGCCATTGGGTCTTCAATTTGCCCTGCATATGAATCAAGAACTAACTGCAAACAGATTATCAACAGTCCCATTAGACTGCTGCTTTGCTACAGGCACTCGAGCTGAGCAACTGTCAGGACTAGGATAAAAAACAGTAGTGCAGAAATCTGATGCAGGTATTCTCTACAATGAAATCATTTTTAAAAACTGAAAACCAAGATCAGTGACCTATAAATATTACACGAGATCTCTGGCAGCTGACCAGAGATAAGTAACATTGACCAGCGTAACTGAAGTCCATTAATAGTCCCAAGAAGATACGTGATGAACCTTCCAAGGGTGTGATGGACACTAAAAGCATTAGAAACAGCCCACTCCTTCTTAAAATGTTAGCTCTTTACTTAAAAGTCAACAAGATCATACTGAAATTACACACTTCATAAAGGACAATATAGGGTTATCTTGAGTACATGCCTCACACAGCCTTTATGGAAGAGAAAACTTTCATCAAGTGCTATTAAACACAAAGAGAGTCATTGCTGCCGAGCAAGCACCTGATCAATAAATCACTGGAAACTAAGCAAATGCATCATGGAGATATCTCTGCTGACAGTACCACGTTCCTTCTCGTTCTTACCTTCAACCTAAGAACATAACTTGTCAGTGAGACAAGCATTAAGTAATATTCAATACCATTTGCACCAGTGCTCCCCCCCACACACATGTACCTTCAGTTGCTCTTTTATATTTAGCCTGATGTACCACAGCATGATGCTATTCCCAGAGTCAGCTGAATTTTTGTTACAACTAAAAACTTCTGCAAGTAGAAAAAAGAAAAATAAAATGAGAAGTTGGTTCTCTAAACACATGTGACTGTATTTAAAGTTAGGAGGAGTTATACTTAGCTGACAAAGCAAGTAGATGCATTAAGTCCTTCACATTAGGCCAAAACAGAAATAGTATAATTGCCCCCCCACACAAACACACCCCTAAGAAGAAAAATCTTTTTTGTTTATATTTGAACATCTGCAAACAGTTTGAGTGCAGCCTGGGGCATATGCAGTGAGCACGTGTGTGGCCCTGTGGAAGCAGGAGTGGCCCAGTGCCCCCAATGCAGCCTCTGCTCTCCAACCCGGCACCAGCACCAGTTTCCTCCGAAGCCCCAGCCACCGTGTGGGTGTCACTACAAGCCCAGGGACAGATCTCAGCTCCTCATTTGTTCCTTCCCATTGTGAAAGCTCTCATGTTTCCCCAAGTCTGGGAGCAGGCTTTTTCTCCCACACTCAAATATCCCCAGGGGCCAAACGAAAACCCTCACTAAGCAGCAGGAGCAGACTCACAAACACCAGCCCACCCTTGATACCAGGACATACCAGGACATCATGAGGCTTTTCAAAACAACACATCACTTCCTGTCATGCCAGCCCACCCCACACATGGTCACCAAACTCATCTTCCAAGAGGGAATGCTACGGCACACTCCAGGAAAGAGTCCAGCCCTTGATATGGCTTCCATTGTGTTAAAATAACAGTTTACGCTTTCTTTGGTGAAGGCCCAATTAATATACAAAATAATTCTAGATTGCCTTTCTATAAAAATGTTGTGGTTTGGGTTGGAGCAGGATTAGTCCTTCCGGAGCATCACTGCATCATCTGCGGAGCAGCACAGCCCTGCCGCAGAGCTTGCTTACCATTAGGTGCCTGTTAAGTAACAGACTGTAACCGTGAAGAAACAGTGACATTGCAGAAATTCAGGGTATCAGGCTCCTCATCTGTTCCTGTAAAAGCCTGCTGAATGTCCTTCAACATGATGGGCAAACTTAACAATTGAGAAATGTTGCTGCAATATTATGAACTACTTTTCTATAAAGTTAGCATAAAAATAAAATACAAGACATAACACCTCATTCACACACAAGAAAGATTACCTATTAAATATGAACACAACCCACTTATGCAACCAATGTTTAACCACAGTTCTAAAGAAGTCAACCAAAAAATTGAGTGGGTGCAGAGGCAACTGCTCTGTGGCACAGCACCCAGTCCCCAGAAATTAGACTTCTCTCACTTCCTCTGCCCCAACCCAACATTTACAATTGGGCAGCTGAGAAGACTATTGTTTTAACTGGGAGCAAGTTTGAGCATTTAGGGATGAGGAGACGCAGCTTCCACTCACTCTTTAATTATTGGTAACCAAAGGACCACCCGCATGCAGAGTACAGCATTGGAAACCTCATTCTACTCTCTTCAGTACTGAGACTTGGTGCACTGTGGAAGGCTCCGCTCGCCAGCAAATGAGCTTTTATCTATATGTCTAACAGTGCGCATGAGGTTCTGCAGTAATACTCATGTAACTTCCCCCCCGGCTTTTTTTTTTTTTTTTTTAAATATAGTAGTTAATGGGCATCAGCATCTCATTGCATGAGAAAATCTCCTGAGTAAGAACAACACTTCCCCACTGAGCAGGCACCACCCACTCAACAAACAAGAGGAAGTTGCATCCTGCTAAACATTTAATGTAAAGCTCATTACCCTGCTGCTTATTGAACAGGAGAGTAGCTGCCTCTGATGTGGCAATAATAGAGGCTTTGACGAACAAACCCTGGGCCACAAGGAGTCAGAAATACGGTTGTGTAAGTACAGTCCAACGCATGTAAATACCTCTGAGTTTTTAGTACCAGAATTAACATGAGGCACTTTGGGGGAAAATAAAAAAAAAACAAAAACCCACAACTCAACCTCAGGCTACTTATTTAAAATACCTAAGCACACTTTTAATCACTGTAGTAGTAAAGGAGACTGAATAACTGTGGAAGCACTTACTGTGTATGTTAAAGTTACCTGTGCTCGTGTGAGCTTAGTTGCTCATTTCCCTTGTACACAGAGAGCTTTGTAAAACCAAAGCTACCAGTCCGGCTTTTTGGTCTTAGTGGTCGTCAATCATTCTGACATACGCACACAAGGCTGCACAAGGCATATCATCAAATATACCATTAGTAGCAATTTCTGCACTACAAAAGCAGACTTATTCTTGTTATCTTAATAGCCTTTTCAGTAAAAACTCCTTGCACCTGAATAGCAAGTTTATTTTCCACTTGGAACCTGAGCAAAGTCCCAGAGAATTTAATTCAACTACAGTTACATAATCTTTTGTGTCCAGCTAGTACATACTGCATTTACAGCAAACTCCAGATGAGTCTCTCGATTCCATTTCACGTTTTTTGCTTGCAGCCTACATCCACCAGGCTTCCCACCGACCTACAGCGTATCTACTTACCATTGCCCGTAAGGGCTGTATATTGTTTAAAAAAATAAATATTAGACACAGACACATTTGACCCTTTATTTTGAGGTTTGAGTTAAAAGCAGGAAGGGAGAGTGAAAAAACCCCAGCCTTCTCCTCGTAAGAGAATTTCTACAACCAGAGAGCAGTGAGAATTGCTGGCTGTGCTCACACAGACGGCCAAGCCGCTGGTGTGCACCATTTCATCCCAAACACGCAGCCAAATCAGTGCTCAGCACTGCTCGAGGGAGTGCTGCCAGGCTACTTGCCACCCTGCTCAGATGGCTCCCTGCTGGGGATAGCACTGCCAGAAATGGTTCAAGGGCAGGCTTTTCCCAGGATTAAGAAAAAAAGGAGTACAAATGTATTTAAATGCACAGAACTCCACAAGACACTTTCTGGAGGAAAGGGAAGGATTAGGGAAGACCAAACTACAAAACACATGGGAAATCAAAGCCCCGGTGCGTTACTGTGCCAGTGGCAAACAGGAAGCGCAGGCTTCCTTCCTCCCGAGCCATGGCTCCCCGCCGATCCCAGTGGCAAACCGCAATGGCGCAGAGGAAGCTGCCCATCACACCACATAACGAACATGCTTGTAGCTATTTTTACACAGCCCCATCAGGGTTACAGCAGTTGCTGCTTATTTCAGAACAGGATGCCCTGTTCACAGACAGGGCGAGCCAGAGGTTTTGCTAAAATGGATAGGACAAGAGGCAGACCCGCACACAATCCCGTACCTGCCGAAGCCTTTAGGGATTCCACCCTGCACAGAAGCAGCACCCACAGTCCCAGGGATGGCACCCAGGCTCAGTTACCCCGGGACACGTCTGCTCCGTAGCCATCTAAGGAGTTCCGAATCACCAAATTCTCCCCACACTGTATCAGCAGCAAAGCAAGCGCCCCCTCTTTCTCTTCGTACATTCAAGTATTTCTCATACTTCTCATGATTTAAGTTCATATTTTTTTTTCCACCTTACAAGCAAACCTATACTCTCCAAAGCCCAGACTTGGCAGCACCATGGGCTGCTTTGGGACCTCTTATGGAGATTATTTCAAGTGCTATGTAGTTTTAATAACTAGAGAATGTCTACAATTACTATAAACAGAAAGATTCCAGCTTGCTTTTTATGCCCCCGGGCCATTACTTGGAATAGCTAGAAAGTAAATACTTATTCTATAATATAAATTGAAAAACCACAAACACTACATCAGTTTCACATTCATTTTCATCAATTTTGTAGAGACACAATCACTGTATTTCCAGGTACTTATTTTCCAAGTACTTGAGGAATGATAATCAGGTACCCCCCCTACCTTGTGTACAGACCTCACACTTCATCACAGGCTCCACTTGAATGATAAAGATGTCCGCATTGGGCACCAAATAACAAGGGGTGGCTTCATTCCTGTCATCATACAGACAACCACAAACAATCCAACCTTCCAGCACTGGGCTTTGCTCATTGATGTCGAGTTCCTCAATTATGACAAAAAGCTGCAATTCTGTAGACTTTTACAGAACTGTTTAGGAACACCAAGACATTTTAATACATTGATTAAATCAATATCAACACAGGCCCATTCTTTTATTTCCTTGACACCAATGCTTCAGCACCTTGATGCGTAACAGCATCAAGAGGAGCCACAAAATTCCATGTGAAGCTGGAACAAAAGGCATCCATAACATTAAACGCCTTGACATTCCCAAACAAAACCTGAGGTCTTTTTTTAAACCACGGATAGTCCACCTTCCTTCTTTGTGAATTCCTGGTGGATGTCAGAGCCACACAGTGGTGCCACAGTATGAAAGGTATTTCTCTTCTGCCTACTGAGTAACTCCAAAGTCACAGGAGCAACTTAAGGACCTCTGTAGTTAACTATTGACAAATACCATTCTTGCCATTTCCAGTTACAATTCCTGGCTCCAAAACACAACTTCAGAACCAAGTCTTTCCTGTTCCCACTACCTGCCCTAAATTTTTACACCAATGGTTTAAGCTCTGCTTTCATTTGCAGCAATATAAATGGAAGATGGTAAAGATTTAGACTGATAAAAACAAGTATAGAAAATAGAGCATATCAAAAGAGATACCTAGTCTTCATACATGCTACACATTTAGATTCTGTTTTTATCACAGAAAGAAACAAGCACTCAGTACATACTTTAAATCTTTCCCAGATTTGCAAATACGCCATTCTGGTAGTGATTTCTTGCCACTTTTTGGTGCCATTGCTGGTTTTAGTAAGACAACTTAAATACACCCAGGAAGACTCACTCAATACATATGTTAATTTTTTCTATGGTCAGTGCTAAAAAAAAAATTAATCAAAACAAAGTCTTCATTCTTCAGCTCTTAATGATTTTAATAAGCATCATGTGTTGTTCAGACTAATAAAAAATTACCACTCACAGGCAGAGGTCCTGCTGCTGTGAATTACAGATGCCCGTTAAAAGCATCAATCCTTTAGCCCTTGCCAGCCTTCCAGCTATGCAAGGCCCTTGTGTTTAAAACTTTGAGCATTCCCTAAATTAGGACTCTCCAGATGACTGAAACCAGATTGCTTTATAGAATCTTGCAGCCCCTCTGGCCAACTCATTTTTCTTCAGTTAGGTCTAAATTTAACACAGCCAACCTCAGGAATCTTCAATTTCTGTATTACCCCTAAAGCGTAGACCTCTCCTCGCAAGGCTATAGTCTAACATGAGTGCACAAAAGAAATTGCTGTTGTTAACAAAAGGGAATCTTCAGTAGTGCGGGGCTGCTGCATAAGCAAAGCCCTTCAACATCAGTCCTGCAGTCTTAAGCCCCTGCTAAGTGAGCAGAAAAAAGGTGACAGACAAGTTAGCATGGAAACAAGGAGAAGGTAAATGAAAATCAACAGACTCATAGAAATTCCATGACAAAGGCCACACAGCCTTGATTTCAGGAGAAATTTAACAGTGCATGCCAGCACAAAGATCACCAGAACTATGATTATTCCTGGCAACCACTTTTCAGAGCTGCTCTTCCCCATATTTACAAAGGAGGGCATGTCTCCCTGAAGTTCAGTCCCACAAACTGCAACTAACAAAAGTAATTTCTGGCACTTCAGCTGGAAATTGCTTACATTGCACGAAACACTATAATTAAAACTGATGAGAACAAACCAGATCCCATTCCTCAAAACTGGCCAATTTCTCAGCCAAACATGAGTGTCTGCACAAGTTGCATGGCAGAATTTGTTCACTTAGATACTTCCCCCTTCCAGCAAAAGATAGCAATGGGGAAAAAAAAAAAATAAAATCCATCTCCTCAATGGCTTTCCAAATTCCTTTCATTTATTTATTTTTAAAAATAAAAGACAGACCAGTCAGCATGGTACATGCACTGGAAGTTCAAGTCCCAGAGTTTACTCAGCACAGTTGGTTTATATGTATGTGACTCCACTGATCACACCAGAGAAACTGATTTGCCCTCACGCAATTAAACCCCAGATCATATGTGTAAGACAGTCCACACCTTCCAATGGGCTCCTGTGCCATTGGCATTGGCAAGGAGGACATCGCAATTTCCACTCCTGGCCAAACAGCGCTACTTCCATTGCCATTGCCAAGTGGCCAACTATGGAATGTCATTTAAGGACAGCCACAGACAAGGATTTACACATTCCCATCCACATCTGTGGATGCCCAGAATTCAACAGGTTCAAGCAGACTGTAGAAGAATGAGAAGATGACTGAATGGTAAACTACTTTTTATAACATGTGGGGTATGGTCTAAGCTTCCACCTGAGAGGAACTACAGCTCTAAGAAAAACGAAAGCCTATTATGTATTTCAAGATTTAAAAAAAAAAAAAAAAAAGCAGTTTAGAACACAGACTTTTTCTCATACAGATTCCTCTGAGTTCTACCAGGACAGATTTAAGCTTTGCTCAGGGGAGGGGAGGCAGTGAACGAGTCTCACCAGTTGAGAGACCGAGCTAACTGCAACAGGAGACTCCTTGTCTTGCTCCCTCATCACATTAAGGCCCAGTGTCTGAAACAGGATAAACTCCAAATTCTCCAAATTGGAGGTAACCTGAGAAACCCAGAGAAGGCCTGTGAACACGGTCTGTTCCTGACTTTAAAAAAAAAAAAAATTTCAGAGGAATTTTCATTTTAAAAAAAAAAAAAAACCAAACACATCAAAAGCCAAAAGGGGTCTTCAGGATAAAAAAAACAAAACAAACCAACAGTCACTAGCCTGTCCTTGCCAGCAATGCAGCAGAAAGCAATAAGAAAGAGTCAAGAAAAAGCTGTCTTCAGACTGCAAATTAGTTGTACACAATCACAGGATACTGAGAAGAGACCAGAATTATTAAAAAAAAAAAAAAGACTGAATGATAAGAGGACAAAGGAGGTTTTTTATTAATTAAAAAACTATATGAAAAGAAAACTCATGTAGGTTTTTAAATTATTGGCTGAACTGTAAAGCACCACAACGGAAAAGCAAACTGTTAAAAAACAAAACCAAAAAAAAAAATCTTCAAAGTTAAAAGATGCATCGAGACTTGCAGGATTCAACACAGAAATGATAGAATTACCAAACTCTTCAGAGAATTGCTCTCCAGATATTTACAGCATGTAAAGAGCATTTTAAGTACAGTTAGAAAGCAACAAAAATACAGATCACTACAACAAGTTCCAGAAGAGTGTCTTGAAAACCTCTGTCTTGGGAGCCCAGAGCCAAGGCCTGAAATGGCACTAGTGCTACAGAGGATCCACTGCAGAGCAGCAAAGATGCTGAAACAGCATGAGGGATTTATACACCCTGAGAAACTGCAAAAAACATTAGAGAGGAGTGTATCAGGCTTTAGCAATCTGTTCAAGATTATCAAAGGACAAGAAACCTGAATAATCTACGTTATTACTTTAT
Source organism: Numenius arquata (assembly GCF_964106895.1). Classification (NCBI taxonomy): domain Eukaryota; kingdom Metazoa; phylum Chordata; class Aves; order Charadriiformes; family Scolopacidae; genus Numenius; species Numenius arquata. The sequence goes on from NC_133583.1 coordinate 24,116,704, forward strand.
TGCAAAGCTCCAGACATTCAGAAATAAAAGGCAGTAAATTAAGTCCATAAGTTTTGGAGTCTTTGAAAGCAAAACACAGTTGGAGTTCCTAAAATGGTGGAATACATCTGTTTATAGCTAAGTTAAAACATAAATATCTTGTATTTCATTAAAGAATTTTTTTCCAACTAAGACGACTGAGACTTCATATATACATCTAGTGAACTGATTTTCTTCCCCCTCCAGACAAATTTAAAAATAATTGCATGTGTTCCATCACTTCAGGACATATAGAATCTCGTTTTTGCTGCCTTGCTCTATGGATAATTATTTCCAACTGTACGCTTAGGTACGAAGTGCTGCTTTGCAGATGCAGTGTGATGGTACATCCCCTGTGCAAAGGTGTACAGAACTCTGTGGTTTGCATGGGAGACTGCAGATATAGCCATGATGGCAAACGCAAAATCCTGACCACAAATACCAGATCTCAAAATGCTTGTTAAACAACAGAACTGCATGCACGGAAACCCAATAAAGAGAGGTAAGAACTAAGGTCATAGTATCCGTTTTTAAGCAGTACTAATGTAGTGATGGCAAAGTATTGTTTAAAAATAAAAAGGAAATCTTTTTCTTCTTGTGAATGAATCTAATTTTATTTTCTTGTGCTCACAAGTTCATCACATGCCTGGTTTCAGCAGGGCAGGAGACTGTAGAGAAGCAGAGCAGCATGAAGCACAGAGGATTGTTTACATTCCTCAGCAATGTTCTCACCGACCTCCATACCCACTAAAAAGCAACAAATGTCATTATCAACTTAAAAAAAAATGCATACAGGAAACTTCATTTAGGATTCATGGGAGGGAACTTCATTTTTTTTTTTTAACTGCTATAAGGAGTAATGCAAAAGCCACTTCTCACCAGCACAGCTGCTCAGCCAGCTCTTCAGTTTTGCTTATGTTTTTATTTTCCAAGACAGGGGATGCCTGTTAAAGATTTTTACCGTATCTCCAGCCAGAGGCCCTTCACATGGGTGCAGCCCACTTTCTGAATACTTCCTACAGATGGTGGCTGCTAATCGAAACCCCATCTTTAAACAAGTAAACACATCTGTGGAGGCCCCATCCCTGGAGGGTTTCAAGGCCAGGTTGGACCAGGCTTTGAGCAACCTGGTCTGGTGGGAGGTGTCCCTACCCAGGGCAGGGGGTGGGACTGGGTGGTCTTTAAGGTCCCTTCCAACCCAAACCATCCTGTGATTCCATGATCTCAAGTTCTGAACTCGCATTTAGTAGGAACATAATGCAAGCTTCATTGCCATTAATTATAATCACAGAAATGAATCACAGAATCATCATGGTTGGAAAGGACCTCCAAGATCACCAAGTCCAACCACACACACACAAAAAACCCCTACAGTCTCAGCCACTAGAGCATGCCCTGAAGTGCCACGTCTACACATTTCTTAAATACCTTCAGGGATGGCGACTCCACCACCTCCCTGCGCAGGCTGTTCCAGTGCCTGACCACCCTCTCAGTAAAGTAATTCTTCCTAATATCCAATCTAAACTTCCCCTGCCGCAACTTCAGACCATTTCCTCTGGTCCTGTCTTTATTCCCTTGGGAGAAGAGGCCAACACCCACCTCTGTACAACCTCCTTCCGGATAGTTGTAGAGGGCAATGAGGTCTCCCCTCAGCCTCCTCTTCTCCAAACTAAACATGCCCAGTTCCCTCAGCCTCTCCTCATATGAGTTGTTCTCCAGGCCCCCCACCAGCTTGGTGGCTCTCCTCTGGACACGGTCCAGCAGCTCAGTGTCCTTCCTGTAGTGAGGGGCCCAGAACTGAACACAGCGCTCAAGGTGAGGCCTCACCAGTGCCGAGTACAGAGGCACCATCACTTCCCTACTCCTGCTGGCCCAGCTATTCCTGATACAGGCCGGGATGCCGTTGGCCTTCTTGGCCACCTGGGCACACGGCTGGCTCATGTGAAGCCGGCTGTCCACCAACACCCCCAGGTCCTTTTCTGCTGGGCAGCTTTCCAGCCACTCTTCCCCGAGCCTGTAGCGTTGCCTGGGGTTGTTGTGACCAATATGCAGGACCCGGCACTTGGCCTTATTAAACCTCATCCCATTGGCCTTGGCCCATTGATCCAACCTGTCCAGATCCCTCTGTAGAGCCTTCCGACCCTCAAGCAGATGAACACTCCCACCTAGTTTGGTGTCATCTGCAAACTTACTGAGGGTGCACTCAATCCCCTTATCCAGATCATCAGTAAAGATATTAAACAAGACCGGCCCCAAAACTGAGCCCTGAGGGACACCACTGGTGACCGGCCGCCAACTGGATTTCACCCCATTAATCACAACTCTCTGGGCATGGCCGTCCAGCCCGTTTTTTACCCAGTGAAGAGTACACTTGTCTATGCCATGATTCGCCAGCTTCTCCAGGAGAACGTTGTGGGGGACGGTGTCAAAGGCCTTACCAAAGTCCAGGTAGACAACGTCCACAGCCTTCCCCGCATCGAGCAGGCGGGTCACATGGTCATAGAAAGAGATCAAGTTGGTTAAGCAGGACCTCCCTTTCATAAACCCATGCTGGCTGGCGCGGATCCCTTGGCTGCCCTGCACTTGCTGTGAGAGCTCACTCAAGATGATCCTCTCCATGATCTTTCGCGGTACCAAGGTCAGGCTGACAGGCCTATAGTTCCCTGCATCCTCCTTCCGTCCCTTCTTGTAGATGGGCATCATGTTAGCCACCCTCCAGTCATCTGGTACCTCCCCTGTTGACCAGGATTGTTGATAGATGATGGAGAGGTACTTGGTACCCTGAGTACCGTTGGGTGAATCCCATCGGGCCCCATAGACTTATGCGTGTCTAGGTGCAGAAGAAGATCATTAACTACTTCCTCCTGGATTATGGAGGGGTTGTTCTGCTCTCCATCCTTATCTTCCAGCTCAGGAGGCTGAACATCCTGGGGGTAGCTGGGGTGACTACTAAAGACAGAGGCAAAGAAGGCATTAAATATCTCAGCCTTCTCCTCGTCTTGGTTGCAATGTTCCCACCCACATCCAGTAATCCAAATACCTCTATAAAGGTTCAGTTGCACAAGGTCACCTGCCTGAGGACATTATGCCTTTTAACCAATCTGTCTGATCTTTGTAGGAATATTACAGATATTTATATACCTGGTCATAAGTGAACAGGAAGAAAAAAATCTTATATAACAATAGAGGATTTTATATAATAATACTTTATAATACTGCAGGATTTCATATCCTGTTGCTGGAATCACCCTGTTGAAATTCCCCAAATCATTTTTTTCCCTAAGGAACTTGTGTTAAAACATGGAATAAAAGCAAGCTTCTGGATATGTTTTACAATAGCACATTTACTGATGAGCTGGGCACCAATTTCTGCCCCCTTTCTTGCTCCCTTCCTCCTTATTATGCAATTGCATTTCCTTATTTAAGAATCTTTTTAAAAACAAACCTACATCTTTATAAGCAAATAAACTTTTGATTGCAGACAGAGTAGTTCACCTAAAAAGAGGCATGAAAGCCTAGTGTTACTGAGTGATCAAAAGGCAGCCTCCTCCTTTCCCCAAGGGTGAAATTTGTAGCATACCATGTTTGTTAATCCTGATCAGCAATCCCAAAAGAGAGGTCAAAAGTTAACCCCCCTCCTCACTGATTTATGTTGTGGCAGTAGCCTTCTGTCAAACAACAATCATTTAAACTACAGTTTTATGCACACAGTTGCCTTGATTAAAACAAACCAACTCATGCTGCCAGGACTGGTTTCTGCCAGCCAAGGCACACCACACGGCCAATGGCCAGGAGCTGACGGCTGCCAGCATGGGCCTGGCACCAGTGGCCATGGGGAAAGCCATCTCCCCACCGCAATGGCAGCCAGGGCAAGGACTTCAGTGAGCGAAAACTTCTCCCAAGTTTCAAACCAAATGCAATACAAGGAAATGGTGAATAATCCCTCTACTTCTCCACATCCCCCCACCGGGGATTGCTGAGTACGATCTACACAGACAGACTGACCAAAAAAGTTTGAGTCCTCACAACAGCTGAATTATCCAGACTATTGTTGTACGGGTCAGCTGGACAGTGGCCCAAACAATAAGCTCTTTTTAGAAAACCAAGGATTCATCCTCTTATGTGGCATGAGGGAGGGATTTAGCCTTAATTTAGCACCATTTTAAAAAGATTACCCTTTAATTGCAATAGGAGTTGGCAGACACTGGCAGCAATGAAAAGCCTTTATCCTGCAAAGCTTTCAATCAGCCAGCAACAGCTCCACGGCCAGAAGTAGAGAGCCACCCCGGGCTGTCCCCAGCTAGCCACTGGGAAGGATGGCCACCTCGGGGCAGGACGGCCACTCTGGGCTGTCCCCAGCCAGCTGCTGGGATGGGCAGTAGGGCGAGGGGCAGCCTGTGGCTCTGCAGTCAATGGTGTGTGAAGGAAGACACAAACCCCTCATTCATCGGCACGTGCATCCGGCAGAGCCTGCGGTGCTGAGGGGCAGAGAAGGCACCACAAGGCATGGGGAGGAGCCGCAGCCTCATGAGGGGCTCAGGCGCACAGAACACACAGGGCCAAGGCCGCCTGGGGCTCTGCTCAGGGCCCTGACTGGTTTGGGCAGAGATCACGTACCAGGGAGATTTCTTCCATTCTGGTTATCGGTCTGTCCAGGTCAGAGGCCCATCCCTGCAGACCTCGTCCCGCAGTGTCACTGCTGTTCCCTGGCGACAGGGTGAGCCAGGCACTGGGCTGTGTCTTCGGGCAGCAAGAGCTCTGCCGGAGCCAACGCGTGACATGCCTCAGGTGTAGGGTTGCCATATCCCTGCCAAGATCCAGTAGCTCACAGCCACTCGGTAGCCCGTTACAAATGTTATCTAATTAGGAGCAATTCTAATGCTCTTCCAGGACGGGGTCCAGGAAAATTAAATTCTTATTCAAACAGATTTTGCTGCAGAAGTAACACCTGTCTTATGCCTGTGCTCAGACGGTAAACTGGAATAATCCCAGTTTAGGCTGGCACAGGACATCCTGGAGCCTACTGCACAGTTTCACTCAACCCAACTATATTTTTATAAGTTCAGTGAAAAGTGGTCATTTCTATGCATGGACAAGGCCTTAAGCCAACATTAAACCTGGCCCCCCTCCACTTCTTACCTGTGCTTGGTGCAGTGCCTGGCACTTCTGATGGCCACAGGCCTGAGAGATGATGCTACTGCCCAGCTGGCTGAGCCATGGGAACAAGCATCCTGGGAAGCAGGGAAGGGAGATAGGGGCTCTTCAGCAAGGAAGCCGGGGAAGAAAATTGTCAGGAAAGGACTGACTAGAAGAACCACAAGAACTACTAGTGTCAAGGGAGAAAGCCAATCTTGTAAGGAGGAGGCAAAGAGCATGTGTCCACAGGAAAAGATAAGATCAAGGGAACCTGCATGGCAGAGACTGCAATGGAGTTCAGGAGGAAACTGAGCAAGAGGAACAAAACCAAGGGCAGGAGGAAGTAGGAGGGGGAAGAAGAGACGCGACCCATATTGCCCTTCAGATACGAGTGGGCAGCCAACTGTCCTCACCCACCTTACATGGTGACTGCTTCCAACTTCTTGGCCCTAATGCCATGCTGGTCTTCAAGGTAAAGATCGAAAAGCATGGTCTCCAACAGAGCTGTGTAAGAGTCCTTAAAAACAGCACACATTAAGCAAATGTAGCTAACCAGCAACTGCCAGAGACACAAGTCTATTCAAGACATTATTTCAGTCTAAGTCTTTACACAGGACAGGGAAATCATCCTAGCCAGGATAAGGAACTGTGCTGTTTTAAATTTATCAGTATGCGAGAACTACACTTTTTGCCTGGTTTTCACACATGCAAGCAGACCATTTCTCACCTTCTTTCAGCTGCACCAGAAGCTACAGAAGAGAAAGTGGATGACCAAACTTCTGTTTCAGCACTTACTAGTTTGAAACCCTGTGGGTTATTTGAGAACAATCCCTGACTTGAGTAACTTTATCATTTGCCCAGGGCATTCTTCCCTAAACATTTAAGTTCCCTTCCACACCAAGTAGCCTGGCACTGCACTCAGAAACACCTTGGAAGACACTTTAGAGGAGCAAACAGTAGTGGGATTTTGACTTGCTTGGTCTTGTTTTTTAACGAGGGATACATTTTTGCAGTTACATATTCAGGGTGCTTGTATAATATTATCTGACTGAATAAACCCCTGCAAAGTACCACATTCTTGGCACACTGATAAAAGAAAGTCATTGCTCTGCCACTCTCCCCAGGACCAAATGTGAAGCAATTCTGCAGCTCATGGATGCCGAAGTTACTGCCAACAGATGATTGAAATCATCTAACTACATTTAAGTTGTAGCAAGCTGTAGATAGAGAGCGGGCCTGGAAGGAAAGCAGAACCCAAATATGCAAGACATATTTAATGCAGCCGGGACAGAGCAGATAAACTGCAACGTTTACAGTGCCATGGAGTGCATTAAGCTACACCTCTGTGTTCAGCTTCACGAGCTGCTGTAGCACATCTGCATTCATGTTTGCCCTACCCTGGTGACAAAGAGGTCAAAAGTACATTTTCCCAGATTTAGAAGACTAAGCAAGAGACTGTAGTAAAAGAGCAAAGTCAAGACTGCAGTAAGTTTTAAAGCTACATTCTTCAGCCTTGCAGAACTAAACGCACAGCTCTTCTTAAGGGCATCCTTAACAGCATGCTACCCCACCTCACCATTTCCTTGTGTATTATATTACTTCTTTGCATTCACTGCTACCACTGTTCTTGCTGTTCATTCTCAAATGAAACATTGGGTACATCTATACAGGACTAATGTCTAAAGCATGATCAATTCAAAACCAAACTATGATCCCAACACACAACTGAGAGGAAGCAAAGCACCCCATCTTGTGCTCAGTGACATACTGAAGCAGATCAGTTTTAATTTTTAAGACTACAAGGAAGAATTCTCTGTCTCTCCAAGAGGTCATTTCACATTTAGAGCTGGAATTTGAGCAAGTTGATTTGCTGTATTATAAATAGATACCGTTTTCAGGCACGTGAAAGCCTCAAAGTTAAAGAAAAACTAAAGAAATGGAGTAAAAGGAATTCTAGCTTTCCCCTAGATGTTACTCAAATTCCTCAAACATTAACTTTTCCATTATTAGAGCCCCACAAAGAAAGAGAAATAGAAATATGCACATTATCTACAGTCTTGAATTTTCAAGACACACACTAGATCAGTATCAGACTTACTGGAAAAACACCATAACTATTCTGCTGCAACACTGGTTCTAAAGGTAGCATTAAGACTAATCTTAAAAGACAAGAAGAAGAGTTGAAGAATCCAAGGCTGTGCACTGGGGAGTATTCACGTGCACACAGTCATCAAGTACTGGGCTGTTCTTGGTAGTTCTGGCAATCTTATACAAGTAAAACCTAGCTTTAGAGCCTCACTGAACCAAAAGGCATGGAACAAGACTGAGATCTGCATAAACCCCACATCTTGAGGAGGCTCTATTCCCTCCCAGTGCCCACTGAAGATTAAGGCCACATTCTTCACACAAAACTTAATATTATGTGCAGTGAGACAAAGCTAACACATGACTAACACAGCATGGTACTTACACAGCAAATAGAGGAGCCCAGGGCAAGAGAAATACTTTCATAAAATTAATCACTTTCTATGGAGATGACCTTGCCAGAGAACAATGACAATAAGATGAGAAAATACATTCCTTGTGAAGCACACATAGAAATACAGTGTCAACCTTAATGCTATTTCAGGCCTATTGTGAGTAAGAACAGGACAAGCCTGTTGTGAAAATAAGGGCATACACAACCAGGCTGATGAAGAGACCACAGGGTCGGATCAATAAACGCTCTTTGAGGCTGGTTCTCACAATTCCCAGAGCCAAGAACCTTAAAAGTGAACAGACGCCTTGCAGGGGCTTCGTCAGCCCCAAAAGCCTCCCTGGATGAGCCAAATTCCAAGAGAGGTTCCCCACCTGCAGTCCCACACGCTGAGGAGCATGAAAGGAATGAATGCCTTACTATGCTCCCTGCAAATCCTAACAATGGAGAGGTCAGAGGGAACATCAGACCAATTTTGATGTTAACAGGCTTTGTGTCACGTTAAAAGGGTCCATTTGCTTCAGTCCCAATAACTCATTTATATTTTAGGGCACTTGGCCACACAGGCTAGATTAGAACCAGCTACAAACCAGTATAGTAGCTAGTGTAAATCCACACAGCTTTCATTCTGTGCAGATATATCTGCAGATATTAGCACCTCTCTGTCACCACGTTTCTTACTGTACTCCTGTTGTTTCATTTCTGCCTCTTTCCTAAGTCAAACAAGCAGGCAACAAGGAATTTTAGAGACGTTTCTCTTCCTTGTCTCCTTCCACAGAAAGGATAAGATCAAGCTGATTTATTAGTAAGTCCTTGTGTGGGGTATCTCAAACATGAAACTGCTGGGAAAGCTATGCTTTCCCTCTCTCAATGAGAGACTGAAATACAGAACGTTTTGATGGGAAAGTTTTCCTCCAAACTTCCAGGCCAGCCTGCTGTTCAAGTCTACTCTCCCAACAACAGCCCTGATGCAAAGCCTACATCCCAGCCCTCAGACGCTCTCTTATCTTCCCAAAAACCTCCCAAAATTCAGAAAGGAGGAGTCATCAGCTAGGATACGTACTTCAAGCCTGATTCTACTGGCCATGGACAGTCCTAGGTACAGTTTCCCTCCAGTTCACCACCGTGCTTAGCTCCACTGCGGACCCAAGAGGACAGGAAAGTATAATCAACCATGGCTTACTTGAGTCACAATTAATCCTGGAATACAGGATTTTTCCCAACCCCAGAACCCCACAGAAGTTAAAGGTGACCATGATTCATGCACACTGTTCTAGGAGTTAAATAGCAGTTTGCAAGGATAGAGGGAAGGATGATGCAGAATATATGAGAGGGCTTCAAAACTCCTGAACATGAGAGTGATTAGTAGGATGACTGCAAAAACATAAATGCAGGAATGAAACTATAAAGCCTGTGAAAGGCCCCACACTGACAGAAGGCGACGGCATCTCCGCATTCCTTTCCTAAGTGGTAATGCTGCAAGTGTCACAGCAGTCAGCATTCCTACAGCCCTCCTGAAATCCAGTCAAACAGCTAACATATCTCACATGCTCCGCTTGCTAAAATCTAGATTCAGCTACTCGATCCTTCAGCAAGTATTCACTGCCTAATAATGGCTGGAATCATAAAAATGAATTCTAACTTCAGAACTGTATCCCAAACTATGGGGCATGTTATAAAACACAGTATGTAAAACATAGATATATAGATAGATACAGCTATATATAAGCAGCGGAATAGCAGAATCAGAGAATTCTGATTAGCTGATAGCTGAGACTGGAAGGGACCTCTGTGGTGGTTTAAAGCAGGGCCACCCACAGCAGGTTGCTCAGGTCATTCTCCAGTTGGGTTTTAAATGCCTCCAAAGACGGAGGCTCCACAACCTATGGGCAAAGAATAGCAAAAGAGAAAATAAGTTAAACATGGTATGCTGTGTCTGTGGTTACGCATGTATGTGCTATGGTTCAGTCTTTAGTTTTTATGGACTGTTCTGTAGCAACACAAATACACTAGAGGCTGGAGCTAAACAACTCCACAGCTGGATTTCTTCCAAGTGACTCAAAAGTGCTCTTAAAATATTTCTATGATTACTGAAGGATCTTAGAACAAGACCTCATTGTAACCAGTGGAGGAGGGGAGAAAATGTTTTAAAACACCCCTACTCCCCAAACTCTGCTCTAATATAGCCAGTTAAGTGCAAGCGGTCTCATTTCCCAGGGATTAGTTTGGGTATTTTGGCTTCAGCCCACCTTTAAATAGCTTTCCAAATTGGACTCACAGTAGAGAACTCAGGCTGCACTTCTGCCAAAAAAAAAAAAAAAAAAGTACTAGCTGCCTTATATTTCACCTATTGTGTCTGAGTCAAATGTCTCTGAAACGAAGCCACTGACAAAGGTGCAGGTGGGAGCGAGCAGATGTGATATTCCAACCCCCAGATTGCACCCCAGAGCCAGGAGAGTCCAGCGCACACACACGTTCCCACTGGTGGATGCTCCTCACCAGCATGGCCTGAGCCCTTCCCATCCCTCCCAGTCTGCAACTCTTGCGAGGTCATTCTCACCTATTCTCACGTAGAAAGTACAGTCTCATGGCTCACCCCAGATAAACCTTTGTCAAAAGACACACAAGCACCAAGCTATTAGCATGCAAATCTGCTGTAAGATCACCATCAGCTCTCCACCAAACTACCATTTGAAGTTGGCAAGTATTTAGAGATGGTCGCAAGAGAGACAGCTCTGCTGGCTGGATATTACTCGACCCCAGGCAGAACAATGTTCCTTCCTGCTAACTATGCTTTAGACAAAGCAGCCTGAGCCAACGCTTACCATTTTCTTTTTAACCCACTTGTGGATATACTTGTACACCTGGCATTGCTATAATATTAATGTAGCGGATACAGAAACTACCATGTAATGTTTATTATATAAATAAACCCATGCAGGACAAAACATGGCATACATGCACAACTGAAAGCAACAGTTACACGTAACAATTGGTAACATTTTAAGAAAAATATGGCAGACTTACAACAGATTAGTAATGCTAAATTTCAAATAAAACTCCTAAATGTTTTTATTTTACTCTAAGCCTTCAATTTTGAAGGCCCTTTGGTAAAAATCTTTCATGAACAGAAAAAGGAGAAATTTTTTATAAAGTTAAGTAAAGTACTCTGCACTCCAACTGTGCGATTTCACAACCAGCAGCAGTAACAGAACAAACCCAAAGCCCTGTGGGTTCACAGAAGTACACAGGAGGGAAGGCAGAGGGAAGCTGGAGCTGGCTGGTGTCTGTCGAACCAAGCACTGCAGTTTCCCCTTGCAACGTGGGGAGCCCAGGCAGACCTGCCTGCCACTGCCCGGCTGTCCAGCCTGTCCGGCTTAGGTTACCCCCACAGAGATTCCCTTTCAAGTTCACGAAGAAGACTGTGGCTCTTGAGTGCACAATATATCTAGGGACCAGGCAGGAGGGCGAGAGAAGCGGCATCCGTTGAGAAAAACAATACCAAAAGAAAAGTGTTGTCTTTTCCATGTATTCCCTTTTATCTTCTGAAAACAAAGAAATTTTAAGATCAAACTTAATTACCAAAAAGATGCATATTAAATTAGGAGACTGAATTCAGCAACCATGATCAGAGGGGATTTTGTCAACCAGAGGGACAAACCATGCAGTGGCAAGCATCGAATGATTAGGAGCCAGAAAACAAGAGAGGCAGCTTTACAACTACCCAACTCACTTTTGGAAAAGAGGCCTTCATAAATCCTTTCACAGATCCAGTGAAACTCTCCTGGAGAGTTTATTTGGAAAGCTGACACAACATCCTTTTCAAAACTTTAGAACAGGGAGGGGAAGGAAGAAAAAAGAAAAAGAAAGAAAAAAGAAAAGAGAGAAAGAAAGTGAAAGGTATTAGATCATCAGACAGGGCTGCACACCTCCAGCTGCATGGCTCCCGGAAGGGGGTTTCTGTTGAAAAGAGTGCTTGGGCAGTCATGGGGAACATTTTGATAATGCTCACTGTAAAGAAGGATCTACAGTTACAAGCTCAGTTGCTAGCTCATATCTCATTTTTGTTCTCCTTACCCTTTCCCCCTACTTAACTGGCAGCTGCCAAGATCTACGTAAGAGAATGATTAACACACCCTTTCATTATATATATAAAAATGTGAAAGATCATAAACAGCTTTCAAAATACATTCTTAAAAACAGCAGCAGATTGAAGGTCTTTTCCTCTTGTATTTAGCTATTGTATGCAAAAAAGAAAGACTTGAGCTTTTTCAGTCTTCTCATAATGCTAGAATTTGCCAGACATATGCATATGTACACAATGAAAGCAAGGAATAAAAATATAAGTAGCTGCCTCCTGTTGCAAGATACTCAATATACATCTATGCTTTATTAATTTCTAATGTAATACAGAAATCTACATTGTGTTAGTTGTGTGTCATTGGGAAATTTGTGTTTACAATTAGGTTTGATGTGTTCAAAGAGATTTCTCAATGCAGCTCACCAAGGTCACATTAAATTAGCCAAGTCCATCCATTCAGTATTGAATTGCCTCTATTGTAGCACAGATGTGAGAGAAAGCGCTAATCTCATGGACTGTATTTAAGGGAATTTTATCAAGAATTGCTTAAGCACATTAAGCTGTACTTGAAAATAGATTTTTGGAATTTCACGATGTATTTCCTTTCTCAACAAGGATAACAAGAATTAGAAATTCAAACCCCAAACAGAACGAAAGAAGGAAAGAATGTTAATTTCAGATTAAACTCCAGCAGTAAAGCATAAAATCTAAAATCCCTTCCCTTCACTTTATTTTCTCACAAATTTAATGAGGTAAGCATTCTTAATAGCCTCATTGACAGAGTGAGGAAACTCGTGATGCTGTAAATTAAGGATCCAAAAGGTCGGTTTAAAAACTAAGTTTGCTTTTTCAAAAGGCAAATGAGCTATTCCGATTGCATGAGGCTTTTGACCGTTTCTGAAAGGAGAGAGTCCAACACCCTTCCACTGGTTTAAGTTTATTTAAAACAGCTGCGCTTACAAAACAGCCATTCCCATTTCCTGCCCATAAAACATTTCCAACCCATGTAAAATAAAGGAGGGAGAAAAACAAGACAAAAATCCAGTGCTGCAACTGCAGTACAAAATCCAAGTATTTAGGAGGGTGTCTCACTGAGTGTCCCCGCTGCAGCGTGCATGTTCTCCCACCAAACACTGAGGCACAGCTCCAAGGAAATGGTAGCACATAATTTTCCTGTTGTCGGGGAAGAAAGGTCATTGCAGTCCTGGTGATTAGGTTTCAGGGTCTGTCTGCATTCCCATTAAATCTCCCATTTTGTAAGTAATTAGAGCACAACATAGACTACACTTTTCTGATGTTTTTAGAAAAGTTGCAACAAAGGCTCTTTGAGCACACAAGCTTTAACTCACACTAAACTCAAAGCAACTACAGAGTCCAGGGCATGATTTTGTGCATGCATTTGTTTATATTAGGGGCTTAGGAGTACAAACATCTGTACAAGGTTAGATACACAGTTAACACTTCAGACATGCAAATACAAAACCTTCTCATGAGTATGAGAGGTCTTAAACTATTTGGCATTTAAAACTCAAGTATTGGAGCCATGGAAATCGCTCTCTTCGGGAGAGCAGAAGTGGAAAATGCCACACAGTTCAGGTACTTTCTAGCCTCTGTAGGTGTGCAAAAGAAGGAAGTCAGCCTAGCTCTCAATTCCTCCTTCCACTATCATCACTTCAAAGAAAATTGTAGGCATGATTTTTTTTTTTTTTAAGGCACAATTCCTGATAGCTTGGCATTTAAGATGGCAACACTGCCAATAAATAGGCAGGTGTGCAAAGCCAAGATTTTGTCTATGAAAAACTATTCGACTCTAAAGGGGCAGCTTTCTCTCGTTTGTCTCCCCTGAACAAGTTTGCTGCATGAGGAAGGACACAGATCAGGGCACATCCCATGCGAGCCCAGCACACAGAAGAACAGAGGGTTTAATGTTCTCTTGTGTCCCTCACTTCCATTAGTTTTTCTGGCAAGACTGTCATAACTCACTTAAAAAACAAAGTTATAATGGCCTAATCTCTGTTCCCACTGAAGTCCCAGAGGATCTCATCACAACTGAATACTCAGATGCTAGTGAGATCTTACTAATTATGAACAGTAAATTACAGTTCTGCCCTCATCAGCTCTATGTAACCTCTGCAGTTGACACGAGGAGACAGGTACAGTGCCTTCCTGCCCACCTGGAATGGTTTTGATCACAAAAACTCCAGGAGGAAAAGACCATTATATTCTAACACAAGCACACTGAAAAATTCAGAAACGATTACCAAAAAACAATGACACAAAAGTCAGAGAAGATTGGATTTAAAGTAAAATTCTTATTAAAGCTACACAAGGAAAGAAATTGCAAGGAAAGATTAAACGTAAGCGCAGTGTAATACTTGAAACTGCAGTCTACTGTATCCATCTCCTCCACCCTATCAGGAAAGAAAGGCCCCACAAACACACAAGCAATGCCTAATAAACTGGCCATAGCAAGGGGATTTTCCAACTTAACAAAATGTTCTGGTTTTCATGGACTTGAAGTTAACTCATTTATACTCTCATTTAAATGCAGATTCCGTGTAGCTTAACAGTGTGCTAAAGATCCCACTTTCATGTTAGTCTTACTTGTGATGTACACATAAAAGAGATTTTTACATGACAGGGTCTCATTCATCTCAAAAACCAACTAGCCATTGAAATTAAAAAACAACCATCCATATTGTTATGAAAGACCAGAAAGCTGGTCAACAAAAGCTAGCAGCAGTCAGATTTATTTAAGATCACAAAGCTTATCATTCCATTATAATTGGGAGAAAATAAATCAGCATATTTTTCTAGAGAACAAGGCCAGGACAAAGCCTTCTAAGTGTACTAATGCTTCAGAGAGCACACAAAGGTTTGCATTTTTTTATATATTTCATCACACTAAATATGTTGTTGTTTTCAAAATGCAAATTCTTCTTTAAAACCCTCTGTCTACCGCCGCAGCTGTAAGATGTGGGAGAATAACCCAGTGCTGCTAAGTGACAGAATGAAAACCATTACCAAATGTGTGAAATGGACTTTTGCAATGAGAAATGTGAGAGAATGAAGTCACAAAAGTTTGAGGAAAAAAGAACCACATGGAAGTTCTGGGTTCTAATGGGGGTTCTAATTGACAAGCGGCTGAATATGAGCCGGCAGTGTGCCCAGGTGGCCAAGAAAGCCAACGGCATCCTGGCTTGTTTTAGAAATAGCGTGACCAGCAGAAGTAGGGAGGTGATTGTGCCCCTGTACTCAGCACTGGTGAGGCCACACCTGGAGTATTGTGTCCAGTTTTGGGCACCTCAATACAAGAGAGATATCGAGGTGCTGGAGCGAGTGCAGAGGAGGGCAACGAAGCTGGTGAAGGGCCTGGAAAACAAATCCTATGAAGAGCGGTTGAAGGAGCTGGGACTGTTTAGTATGAGGAAGAGGAGGCTGAGGGGAGACCTCATCACTCTCTACAACTACTTGAAAGGACACTGTAGAGAGGTTGGTGCTGGTCTCTTTGCACAGGTAACTAATGACAGAACGAGAGGGAATAGCTTCAAGCTCCAGCAGGGTAGGTTTAGACTGAACATTAGGAAAGAATTTTTCACAGAAAGAGTGGTCAGGCATTGGAACAGGCTGCCCAGGGAGGTGGTTGAGTCACCATCCCTGGATGTGTTTAAGAGCCGTTTAGATGTGGTGTGAGGGGATATGATATAGGGGAGAACTTTGTAGTGTAGGGTAGATGGTTGGACTCGATGATCCCAAGGGTCTCTTCCAACCTGGACGATTCTATGATTCTATGAAGAATAGGTATTTGATGAAGGGAAAAATAACACCTCTTCTTACAGGTCAAGTCTCACTGTTATTGACATTACAGCTGTTAAATTACGTACATTTATATAAATTTGAAGGGGACAGAAGAAAATTTGAGCTGGAAATAACTAGATCAATCCTTGTTCCTCACTTCAAGAGAAAATTAATGTGAAAAGTGATTACCTGATTTAAACAGCTGAAAATATTTGATTTTAACCACTTCTTGCTTAAAAACACTTTATGAAAGCATCACCAAAAGACAGCCAAGTGGAATTGCTTGCACAGCTGTTGAACACAGTGAACTAAGACATGAGTTACACTGGAGCCTTTATTCACATAGATACAAGCATCAGAAAGCTACTGGATTGAACCATGCCAGAGAAGAGTTTAAATCAGGACCACTGCTGAATGATTTCAGCCAAATAAGAGACGAAAAATTTATTTAGGGAAGTACGTTTTGGCAAAATAATCTTTCTTCTTTTGATAATATGTACCAAACCTGAGGGCACATGCTATGCAACACCACTTTTTTCTGCTCATTGCCTCTCAGGGACAGTCCCCATTCACCCTACAATAGCCAATTCCCATTTCAAAGGCAGAATGTCCTCTCCAAATGACATTAGGGAAAACCACAAAGTAATTATATACTGACTGCTTGAAAATGCATTCTCTCCCTTTCCTTCCTGACATCATACTGTTGAAAAGTTTCATTCACTGCTACTGGCAGGGCACCCACTGCCAAGCTCCAGCAAGGGCTGGAGAGCTGGGCTGGACTACAGACAGGTCACAGTACCAGCCACGCTGGGCATCACGACCATCTCTCTCCCTCAGAACACAGACAGCTTTGTGTGCAGGGAGTGCTGGAAAAGCTCTTCTGCTTCAGAGTCATCTGTTCATGCAACAGAACAAGCTCCAAACAAACATCATCCCTTGAGCGTTTGAACACAAAAAGGATTCGGACCTTGGGAAGAGACTAAAACCAGATGTAACAAACTCTCTGTGCATAGGAAGCAACGAAACTTGTTTGGCTTCAGCAGGTTAGACGGCAGTTCAAACATCTTTTTGGGTTGTAGCAATACTGAAGAAATAAGCTTATTCATCCATCAGGTCAATACAAGTCTCTGCCTCAGAGCCAGAGCTAATGGCAGGACCGGTTCTGCGCAGCGCTGACAGACAGGACACGCAAAGAGACTTCTCATGAATTTACCTTAATTAATACCGCCTCGCTGCCAGCAGCACAGCGCCCAGCACCACTCTCAAAGCCCACTAAGATCCAGACAGCACGTTTGCAGCACTTAAGTGAAAACAAAAGATGTAAGGAGAGAAAGGCCTGTGGCATGGGGCAGAGGCCAGGCCCTGCAGCAGGAAGGCTGTCCTTGCACTGGTCCTGACATGGCCATCCCCCACCCAGTGCAGAACGTGGCCACGGGACGGCAGAGAGACCACATAGAATCAATAGAATGGTTAGAGTTGGAAGGGACCTTAAAGATCGAGTTCCAACCCCCCTGCCATGGGCAGGGACACCTCCACTAGAGCAGGTTGCTCAAAGCCCCATCCAGCCTGGCCTTAAACACCTCCAGCGATGGGGCATCCACAACTTCCCCGGGCAGCCTGTTCCCAGTGCTTCACCACCCTCACAGGAAAGAATTTCCTCCTAATACCTAATCTAAATCTCCCCTCTTCCAATTTAAAACCATTACCCCTTGTCCTGTCACTACACTTCCTGACAAAGAGTCCCTCTCCGGCTCTCCTGTAGGCTCCCTTCAGATGTTGGAAGGCTGCTATGAGGTCTCCCCGGAGCCTTCTCTTCTCCAGGCTGAACAACCCCAGCTCTCTCAGCCTGTTTTCATAGGAGAGGTGCTCCATCCCTCTGATCATCTTCGTGGCCCTCCGCTGGACCCGTTCCAACAGGTCCATGTCCTTCCTGTATTGAGGACTCCAAAGCTGGACACAGTACTCCAGGTGAGGTCTCACGAGCACAGAGTAGAAGGGTAGAATCACCTCCTGCGACCTGCTAGCCACACTTCTTTTGATGCAGCCCAGGATGCGGTTGGCTTTCTGGGCTGCCAGTGCACATTGCCGGCTCATGTTGAGCTTCTCATCCACCAACACCCCCAAGTCCTTCTCCTCAGGGCTGCTCTCCAGCCATTCTCCGCCCAACCTGTATTTGTGCCTGGGATTGCCATGTCCCAGGTGCAGGACCCTGCACTTGGCCTGGTTGAACTTCATGCGGTTTGCATGAGCCCATCTTTCAAGCCTGTCCAGGTCCCTCTGGATGGCATCCCTTCCTTCCAGCGTGTCGACCGCACCACCAAGCTTGGTGTCATCGGCAAACTTGCTGAGGGTGCACTCTATCCCACTGTCCATGTCTCCGACAAAGATGTTGAACTGCACTGGTCCCAGTACCGACCCCTGAGGAACTCCACTCATCACTGGCCGCCAACTGGACATTGAACCATTGACCACAACCCTTTGAGTGCGGCCATTCAGCCAGTTCCTTATCCACCGAGTGGTCCATCCATCGAACCCATGACTTTCCAATTTTGAGACCAGGATGTCGTGCGGGACACTGTCAAATGCTTTGCATAAGTCCAGGTAGATGACGTCTCTTGCTCTGCCCTTGTCCACGAAGTCTGTGGCAGTATTGTAAACATAAATTTTTCAGGCACGATTTGCCCTTGGTGAAGCCATGCTGGCTGTCTCCAATCACCTCCTTATTTTCCATGTGCCTTAGCAGAGATTCCAGGAGGATCTGCTCCATGATCTTGCCAGGCACAGAGGTGAGGCTGACTGGCCTATAGTTCCCTGGGTCTTCCTTTTTTTCCTTTTTTGAATATTGGGGTTATGTTCCCCTTTTTCCAGTCAGCAGGAACTTTGACAGATTGCCACGATTTCTCAAATATTATAGAAAGCGGCTTAGCAACTTCGTCTGCCAGCTCCCTCAGGACCCGTGGGTGGATTTCATCAGGTCCCATGGACTTATGCACCTTCAGGTTCCTTAAGAGGTCTCGAACCTGATCTTCTCCTACTGTGGGCAGTTCTTCATTTGCAGAGCCCTTGTTTTTGCCTTCCGTGACTTGGGCAGTGTGGTTAGAGCCCTTGCTGGTGAAGACTGAGGCAAAAAAGTTGTTCGGTAGCTCAGCCTTATCCATATCCTGGAAGGCCAGGTCTCCCGTTTCCTTCCGGAGAGGGCCCACAACTTCCCTAGTCTTGCCTTTATCCCTGACATATCTATAGAAGTTTTTCTTGCTGTTTTTGATGTCCCTGGCTAGATTTAGTTCTGCCCGGGCTTTCGTTTGCCTGATCTGGTTCCTGGCCACTCGGACAGTTTCTTTATATTCTGCCCATTCTACCCGTCCCTGCTTCCACCCTCTATAGGCCTCCTTTTTGGTCCTGAGCTTGTCCAGCAGTTCCTTTTCATCCACACAGGCCTGCTGGCTATTTTGCCTGATGATTTCTTTTTTGGGATGCACCTCTCCTGAGCTTGGAGGAGGTATCCTTGAATGCCAACCAGCTTTCTTGGGCCCCTGTCCCCTCCAGTTCTTTCTCCCATGCTACCCTGCCAATCAGATCTCTCAGGAGACCAAAGTCTGCTCTTCTGAAGTTCAGGGTAGCGAGCTTGCTGCACACCCTCCTCGCTTTCCTATGAATCTTGAATTCTACCGTTTCATGGTCGCTGCAGCCGAGGCTACCCTTGAACTTGACATTCCCCACCAGTCCCTCCTTGTTGGTAAGGTCAAGGTCCAGCACAGCTCCTCTCCTCGTTGGCTCCTCGATCATTTGAAGAAGAAAATTATCATTAATGCATTCCAAGAACTTCCTGGATTTCACATGCCCTGCTGTGTTGTCCTTCCAACAAATATCGGGGTGGTTGAAGTCCCCCATGAGGGCCAGTGTGTGCGAGCGCAATGCTGCTTCTATCTGCCTATAGAGGGCCCCATCCTCCCTGTCACCCTGATCTGGTGGTCTGTAGCAGACCCCTACTGTAACGTCACTTCTCCCTTTAATCCTGACCCATAAGCTCTCTGTCAGATCTTATCCCCAGGTGGAGCTCCACACACTCCAGCTGATCATTGACGTAGAGGGCAACACCCCCACCCTGTCTGCCCAGCCTGTCCTTCCTGAAGAGTCTGTAACCCTCCATTCCAACACTCCAGTCATAAGAGCCATCCCACTACATCTTGGTAATGCCAATAAGATCATAGCCCTGGAGGCTTGCGTACGTCTCTAACTCCTCTTGCTTGTTCCCCATGCTGCGTGCGTTTGTGTAAAGGCACTTCAGCTGGGCGCCCAATGGGGCTGACTTACTGGCTGGAATGTCTCCATTTCCTTTGTGTCGCTCTTCAGGTGGCCTTCCTTTGTGGTGCTTTATCTGTGTTTCCAGGATTCCTTTTGCCTCAGGAGCCTCGAGGACAGGCCTGATGTTATCACTCCTCTCCCCCTTCACATCTAGTTTAAAGACCTGTCAATCAACCCCGCAATCTCTTGGGCCAGAATATTCTTCCCTCTTTGGGAGAGGCATCTTCCATTTCCTGTCAACGAGCCCGGTGCCGTGTAGGCCAACCCACTATCAAACCCACATCCATTCCCACCCCATGCTTCAACTGTGTTTGGGCCATACATTCCCCATTAGGCTACGTCCTGGTACATGGGGCCAAGCAGTTTTCTGTTTAAAGAGCCCTCTAGACACTACGTGGGTCCCTGCTTCCCCTGAGCCCCGGTGGCCACGGGGCGAGACGGAGCACAGCTTTTAGCCAACTCTTCGGGCAGGTCCCATCAACCCACTCCAAAGTGACATTTGTCTCAGGGCAAGCCTGACACTGGCCAGGATGTGGAGGCATGGAGGCAGGCTCCACTGTGGTGGGCATTTCAGCCAGAGCAGGGAAAACAGCTGGGGAGAGGAGGGGAAAGAAAGCAGGAGGAGGAAAAAAAGCAGGCAAGAGCCAGAGGAAGGGGGAAAATAAGAAAAAAAAGCCACAGTTCTGCAGCTGCTATACTTAAAACTTCATCTGTTCTCTGAAATGGAGGCTCCTGCCTTCATTTGGATGGCAAAATTTATTTATGTCACTTCCCTCCACTGAGATTTTGTGGATCATATTTCAAACCCACGTTATACTCCTCTGTTGCTAGGTTACCAGATCTGAACAAACAATTCTCCACAGTCTGCCAAAAGCAAAGAAAGCAAGCAAATGAATGCCTGGAGGATGCATCACCCTCTGGAAGTCATCTTATGGCCCCACGCTGCTACAGATTAGTCACAACCTCACGTACAGTAGAGCGAAAGAGGAAATGGTGAATCCATTAACTCTGGGGCACCGCACAGACCTGAGAACTGCCATTCCCACCCACTCGCCCCCCTCCTAGGGAAACCAGGCAATTTTCCAAATCATTAGAATTTTCTTTCAGATTAGAAGAAAAATGGTCCTAAATTCAAAGGGATAAATTGGGTATTAACACCCCTGAAACTAGCGAGTTTGTTCCAGCAGATGTTGAAATGGCAAGCGAGAATTGTAATTTGAAATGAGTACACGGCGGTTATCAGCGCAGCAGGAAAGCCCCCACGCGACAAAACACTGATGACTGTAGGTTTGCGACTTCCAGTCTCCAGGCAGGATGTCTGCCACCTCAGGGATGGCATCAGCTTCTGCTCGGGGGGTAGGAGGACACAGCAGGCACCCATGCGGCAGTGCCCATCAGAGGCCCCCGGGGGCTCACCCAAGCCCTCAGCAACACGGCCTTGAAGAAACCTTCCCCTGCAGCAGCTGCAGAGAGCAGCTCCTCCTGCTGGGACCCGCTGCTGCCCCCGCTGCCATCCTCCCCTCCATCCCGCACACAGAGCCCCAGCTATAAAGTGCCCTCAGCCGGGAGGCCAAATGTTGGTCTCTGAAAGGAACACTTTATTTGGGTACAGACAGAAAGTGTTGCAAGAGAGACCACATCCCAGCAGCAAGACTGGCTTCAGGTGCTCCTCTTTATCACCTCTTTGCTGCTGCTATAATGGGCTCTGGGTGAGGTGGTACCAGCACAACCACCTGCAGCATGACAGTGACCCAAACAGGGGAGCTGACCGCACTCGAAAACAAAGAGAAGTTTGCTAACAAAAATAAATAAATAAATAAAAAAAAAAGAAAAAAGAGGACAATTTGGCTCAGTTGCACAGTGCAGTTCCAGTATCACAGTGCAGTATCCCCTCCACCAGGACAGCAAACACCCAGTGCTGCCACACTTCCAGGGGAAAAATACACAGCAAATGGAACTACTGCTGCCAAACTTCTGTTTCATGAAACCTTGGGTTTAATCTAATGTAGAAAATTAAAACCAAATTATCTAATCTTTGCCAGAGGGTCAGGGACAGCCCTCACTCCAGGCCAAGGCACAGACAAGCATCACGAAAGAAAAATAAAACATCCCTTTTCACTAAGACCCAGCTCTCAGCTGATACTACAGCAGTTTAAGAAAACCACTACTGCGGAAACATGGGGGCCTTGTAATAATTTAATTCCACAAGAAGGTCCTTGCTATCCACCCAAATATTTATGGCTGTTCTATTACATAAGGTATAGTGAATTTTATCAGAAAAAGCCCAAGAATAAAATTTGTCAATTTACAAGAAAATAATTTGAAAACACCACTTTAAGAATATTATTATTTCTGATTTTTAAGAAAGGCAGTTCGAGCAACACTGGCAAAGAAAATGAAGTAAGCAACATGAAACCTTACAGGTTACTATTTCTAGTACAGCAGGAAAAACTGGAATGTTAAACTTTTCAGGCTTTGTTTTTTCCAAAATAAGGATATGTAAGAAAAGTAGCTTTTCCAAAACACAGTACTAAGTGTCCCTACCACTGCAGACATCATATTAAAATTACAGGTGGCTCTATTCTTAATGTACACCAACTATGATTTATCAAAATATAAGAAGCTTAGTTTACACAGGAATATTTTGCTTACCCCAACCACAGTTTTCAGTCT
Organism: Numenius arquata; assembly: GCF_964106895.1. NCBI lineage: Eukaryota > Metazoa > Chordata > Aves > Charadriiformes > Scolopacidae > Numenius > Numenius arquata. The sequence goes on from NC_133583.1 coordinate 24,139,191, forward strand.
GATTTCACACTAGAGACAGCAATTCTGTTCTCTTCTTACATTTTAAGTGTGGCAGGTGTTGGAGTCCAATTAACAATCACCATTAAATCCACAAGACAGCTTCACAAAAGTATTACTATTTTCCATTAGCATGTGCAGAACTGGTATCAGTTCCACACCATCAATTTGTATTTATTCTAGATTCTTATTCTAGATTTACATATGTATAACCAGAATTAAATTTCACCTGAACTGGTCTACTTAAAAAAACATTTCCTTTATTTTATGCACAAAACCTTTTGGTTTTAAGAGCACTGGAAGGTTACAGGTAATCTCAAATGTCATTAAGGTTCTTCCTTTTCAGCAGAAATCAACATTACACCCGAGTATTTGTTAGGAGGGGGCTGCAGAGGTGTACCTGAGACCTTAGAGGTATTACTATTGAGTATCATTATTTACTATGATTAAATGGAAAGACCTGGTCAACCCAGTACTGAACTACGAGCACAGAGGAGTTAATCCCAGTCTGCCACTGGCTTGTTAAGTGACTTTGGCCCAGCCATTTCTTCCCTCTTTGCCCGTCTGTTCCTACACACAAAACGAGGACAGGAGTGAAGCAGCACAATTGGTAAAACGCTTTGAAAGTAGATAAATCCAGTGAGGAAAATCACTCCTACTTCAGTAACAGCTTATATGTCTCTCTCTAAAGTATACAGCATTATATAAGGTATACAGGCAAACGAACAGTTTCCCCTTCACTTCTGAAGGTGCACAGTTGAAACATTAAACTAGTCTGGATGAAGTATTGCATATCCAATTAACTGTTACATATGTAAGTGAATTAAGCAAAGCAAAACTTCCATCAGTGATCACATATACTGTACACTCCACCCGAGCAGCACATTCAAACAAACAGCACAAATATTACAGCCCAGGATGAATCACCTCAGTTGCACAGTACACCCCAATTCAGTTTAACGGGAAATGAAGAAGCAAGGTGTTATTTGAATGGTTTTTTCAAAGACAGCCAGTCTTTGGTAGACTTTTCAAGTCTACCCAGAAATCCTCTACAGAGAATTCATGTCATGGCACAAAGTCAATAAGTGATCCTGAAAGGCAAAAAACAGAAACAAGAGCCGCTGCCACCCTACAAAGAAATCAAGAGGCATGTACAGATCATTGCCACTCTTCTTTGTAAGCTTTTTTCCCCCCTCCCTCTCCCTTAAAAACTATATACAACCATATACATCACATTAACTGTGATGTAGTGACACATGACTTTTGGGAGAGCCATGATCTACTTGCATACTTTTACATTATTACAGAAATAAATAATGCATAATATAATATCCATGGGGGATTTTCGGGGGGATTTAAATGCAAGTCTACCACCACCAATACAAGATAACCACCTAATCAGAGAGGAGCTTTGGAGAGCAGCCAGTTTCATAACTGAACTAATAGTTAGTTATAAATCTAGTTGACATCTCAAAAGCAACTCTAAAGTACTGAGCAAAGCAGATAACCCCTTTTCCAACCCAGCCTTCCATGCCACATTCCCCTGCAAATCATCAGGAACACCAATAACTGAATCCCTAGACAATCACTTTTGTGAGCTGCACAAAGAGCTGATCCTGCGTATCTTCCCCGTAAGTACAGAAATCCCAGCTCAGGCAGGTAGGTAGCCCTGCAATTTATACACTTAGCATCATTGCAGACAAAGGCTCACAGGATGACTTACTAGTTGAACACAGCCTACAGAAACAACTCTTTATTACTTCATCTCCTAGAGGGGAAAAAACCAACAATAAAAATTATATGCATACAATGTGATGTAGTATTTCACTACAAGAAAGACAGTAGCTTATTTCTCTGAACTAGGGAAAATCGTGTTATTTATCTATAAAAGTTTGAAATTAATTCTCTTGCACAAAAGCAAAGGTCAGACTCAAGATAAGCAATAAGATTACCTGGGGAGACAGTCTGTATTTAAATTTAGTTCTCTCAAATGAAAGCAACAGAAAAAATGCAGCACAAATGATCATAAAAGATATGAGATCAAGTCAGCACAAAAGCAGGTAAAAGGACACTTTATCAAGGACCCTGACTAAAGAGAGGTTGGTGTGGAGCCAGAACAGGAGAGCCCCCAGCTTCAACACGAGAACCTGAATTGCAAATACGTGTACACAGACACCTTTACAAATGGGGTAGAGCTCTGAGGATGCCATCTCCACTTACTGAAGGGATAAAACTGTGGAGGTTAAGGCTATAAAATTCTGCCACAGTTGGGGGGCACGTAGGAGAACCTGGCCAGAAAGCTATGGAAGATCTGATGACTGTGGCAGAAAAGCCTGTGCTTTCAACAGACTATACTACAAAGTTCCCACGCTTGGAACCCATTTACCTACAGTATGAACAGGGCCATGATATGGGGTGCTTCATAACATTAAACAAATTGAAAAGTCTACCCAAATCTACAATACCCAGCAGCACGGGAAACTGCTGTGTGCCTGCACAGCACTCAGCATAACATGGCCTTGTGCTACTGAGGTCTCCAGATGTAGCAGAGAACAAAACATTTATATGGACTAGAATTGCTGTATTTGAAAAGGCTGCATTAAGTCATAGTTCAGAAGCAAGAGATGAAAAAGCACTCCCCTTCAAGTCCCAACTGCCACCATCAATCTCATGCCTTCCCCAAGAACAACCTCAGGTAACCCAAGGTGGAGTCCCTTTTGGTTGGAGCTTGACATGTCACAATCCTGGTATGTAAGGCTCCTCTAACTGTGCCTGGGAAAAGCAAGGAGTTGCATAAACAGCAAAGAAAAACTCCTCCTCTGAGAGCACACTTCATGCATCTGTGAAAGGTTTACTAGATCTAATGCAGACCAGATTCCTCCACAGCATAACAAGAAAGCTGGAGAAGCAATGCTTTTTCCCTGTGTAGGCTAACTAGCAGAGTCCTCAAGCTGTTCCCAGAATTGTTTGCCTCCCAGGTTTTGACTTAATTACAACGGGACACGTACACACAAAGCAAATCCTTCAGAATGTTAAAAGCAGAAAGGAGTGAATCATTGCTGATCCTGCCATTTTTTAAAAAATCTTTTACAAACTTCTGAAGTGTTGCAGCGCTAAAAGAATGAAAAGAAAACGTCTTCAAGCCTTTTTCCACCTGAAAGTTAAAACATGTAATGCCCAAGTTTATGCAGCACAGCCCAGCAAATAAAGCACTGCTTGTGGCTGAGGCAACCTGGCTTCCATCCGTGGGTCAGGCGCTGGCTTGCCAAATGAGGTGTGGCCAGTGCCTTCACCTCTCAATGCCACGTTTCCCATCCCACCTACCAAACGGGCTTACTGACTTTTCACAAAGCACAACTGTCGCTCTCACCTTCTTGTCAAGACTGCCTCTACACTTGACTCATACAGCATCCCTGCTGCTGTATGCTGCTGGAACCCTGTTGGTCTCAAGTGGCTTTAGTTATAGCTGTTGGTTCATCAGTTCAGCTTGCATATTTATTTAACAAGTTTAGAGCCATGTAATTTAAAGTAATTAACCTCTTTTGATTATGCCTGTTTAACATAATAAAAGCAGAATAAAGCTTTGTTTACAAGACCAAAAAACACAAGGGATACAGGAAGTGAGGGCGTCCACAGATTCAGATTAATTTGTACCAGTCCATTTACAAGTATTTACTTTCCCTTTGAAATAGCATGTTTTGATGTTACTTCAAATCCATTTCCAACTGAGTGAGCTAAACCAAAGACCCATAGGATACAGTTTGCACTGGTCAAATCCACATATATTCACCTCTCAGGCTGCATCAAATCTTTTGCAATCAAGGCAAGGCCTAAATCAGCTGAAAAGCAGCACAGGGTTTGCCTACACAGAAACAGTCACCAAAATAACGAAGGGTACAGACAGGCAAACAAGTTCCCCTGGGACACAGTATGCAGTAGACTGGAAGGGGGCCAGTGATGCTCTCATAAGGAGAGCTAAACCACGCGTCTACGCATTCTGGCCAGCCAGTGCCACTCTCTGCACGGGCTCTTCCCTGGGCAGTGGCTTCCCTGTGGTCTAGACCTGGAGATCTCGCACAAAAAAACCCCTATGCCAGTTGACCTACAAGAACAGCATTTCTTTTGACAAACCTCCTCCACTGTACAGATTAGATCTGAAGTTTCTCTTAAAGAAAAGAAAAAAAAAAAAACAAACCAAAAAACACAAGGCCATTACAGGGAAATGCACCACAACAAAGCTGTGTGAACTGAAGCCCGCTATATCGTTTCTGTGGTGGTCCGCATTAAGGGGGAGTCGTTAACACCAACGCAGATGCCTCCCCCCACACCACAGCAGGCATGTGACGCCCCCCAGCACCCCCGGACTCCCCTCCCCGCTCGGTGCCCGGGCTGCTCGGGGCCAGCGCCGCGCTCCGCTGCCCCCCCGGGGCGGCTCCGCTCCCCCGGCAGCCCGGGGCCGGCGGCTCCGCTCCCCGCTGCAGAGCCCGAGGGGAAATAGGACGGGAAGGGAAAGCAGAGCATTTCCCCGCTTCGAAACGGGCTTGGGGCAGAAAAGCCTTTTGGATTTTTGGCTTTTTTCCCCCCGTTCCTGCTCTGAAAGATAAAGGCAACTCTCCCCGAGCGCTGTCATTCCGCAGAAGGAGGGTTTAACCCCGCAGCAAGCCTGGTCTCCCCCCTCCAAATTCTGCCGGGGGGGCGCTGACCCTCCGCCCCCCCCCAGCAGCCGCAGGGCCCCGCAGCCCACCCCCCCCCACGCCCCGGGGACGGCCATCTGTCCCGCCCCGCCGTCCCCAAACCGCTCGCAGCGGCCGGGGCCGCGGCCGCCCCGCAGGGCGGGCACCTGCCGCCGGGCCCCCCCGCCCTGCCTCACCTCCTTCAGCTGCTCCATCTCGGTGCGGATGGTCTCGTACTCCAGCTCCAGCTCCTCATATTGCTGCTTCAGCTGCTGCTTCTCCTCCAGCACGGCCAACCCGTACTCCGCCGCCTGGATCTTCTCCCGGGTGGTCTCGCCCAGCTCCTGGAAGAGCCGCTTGATCTCGCTCCGCAGCCACTCGGGCTCCGACTCCATCACGAGCCTGGCGTACTCCTCCTCCTCCATGGCTAGCGACATGTCGGCGGGGACGGCCGCCGGGTCCCAGCCGGCCGGGCGAAAGGGCGAACGCGCAGCCCGTCTGCCGCTCCTAACAGCGGCGCGGCCGGCGGGCGGCCATGGCGGAGCCGGCTGGGGCTGCCATCGACGGGCGAAGCTCCCGCTGCGCTGCACCGCCGATCCCCCAGCGCCGCCGCCGCCAAACTCGCCCCAAGCGCCGACCGCAGTGAAATCATTCAAAAGGAACGGCCGGCCAGGCGCCCCGCGGCACGCTGGGGCTGGTAGTCCGCGCCCGCCGCCAACCCGCGGGACGCGTCGCCCGCTGCACTACAACTCCCAGCATGCACCACGACGGGGCGGTGTCGGGGGTGAGAGCGGCCCCTGCCGGGCGGCGGCGACATCACGGCGGGGCAGGAGCAGGCCCTGGCGACGGGCTGGTGCGGCCTGCAGCCACCGCGGCCTCAAAAACACCGGGCATCCCGGACGGCCGGGAGCCAGGAGGCGTCGGAGCACCGAAGGGTGAGGGCTGCGCCAGGGAGGTCTGATAGCAACCACGCCTGGGGACAAAATCACGGACCTGCGGTGGGATGGCTCAAGAGGGAGGGAGCGGTAGGCACCACCAGCATGGAGAGAAGGTTAATGTGCCAGTGGTGCCAGCCCCAAGCCCCTGTGCCAGAGCTGTGAGTGTGTTTCTGGTGTTTTGCATCCTCAGCACAGTTCCTGCTTCAAGCAGCACTCCATCCACAGCGGGGACTGAACCCTGCGTCATCCCGAGTGTCCTGGGTTGAGCAACACAGGACTAATTTCTAATGCTTGGGAAAATGGCACTTTTGGAAGACTCTAGTGTCTGAACTTGTGAAAATATTTGCTTTATAGCCAGCGCGGCTCTGTGGGATTCAAGGCCTCGATGTTTTTGAGCTCCCCAGGCAGGGGGACAAGGAGGACTTGACCCAAGCTGCCAACAGGGTTATTTCATTCCACGAACATCACACTCCATATAAATTAGAGAGTTCGCTGAGAAGTTCTCCCTCTCCCTTGATGGTGGTACGTCCAGAGAGGCCCTTGCCTGGTGCCAGAGCCCTGAGCCCTTCCCTTCCTCCCAAAGCCGCAGTGCTCGCAGGGTCCCCCACTGGCTGTCCCTGTGGGGAGGGCACGGCTTCCTGCCAAGAGAATGGGCTGGGGATGGTCCTCATGTATTTTATATTGGTATCGGGATCAATACTGGTTCTTTAGTATTATTAATGTTGATTATTTAGCCTTATCCTAATGCATCCATTTATATTTCAAGCCTTGTGTTTCCTTGTTTTTTCCCGATTCCCCTTCCTGGGTGGGGAGGGATCATCGGGTGAGAGAATAATTGTCTAAACAACAATAAATTGTGGGTTTCTCAGACCATAACACTGAGGGTAAGAACATCCATGGAACAAGATGCTCATGTACCGCTGGACTGCCCTGTAGAAGGAGGGAAATGTCGCAGCCAGTTCAGCTGGCATAAATAGTTGTGAGACAGTAATATTTGGGCAACTTCACCATGCCACTTGAAAAAGGAGTTGCCAGTCTGGTAGGAAAATGTGACCAGCTGTTGCTACAGGTTACACCATTGGGCAAGTATGGTGGCAAAGGCACAGAAATCGGGTAGAATTAATTTCTAAAATGTAATGAAGGCTGAATAGAGCCAAACACCTCTCTTAGTTGGACCATTGTCATTCCTAAGCAGCTCCACAGAGGTGGTGTGAATGTGCCCCTGCTTTACACCCCGCAAGGGAGCCGACTGCTCCCCTGCTGCTTCACCCTCCTTCCATGCAGCACATGCAGCTCAGGATTTCTTCCAGTGTCCAAAATAATTGGTCATGAACTGGTAAGCAAATGCCAAACATAATAAAAACAATTACATGTTTGAGCACTCCACAAGGTCTAGAACATAAAGCAATATATTTGCTCACAGCTGCAGGGTTTTTTCAAGCTACTTTCAGCTTCTGCCTGTGGTCATCACGCTCTGTCCTGGTACATATCCTAACCCTTGAATAAACCGTATAATGGCTGAATACTGCCTTAGTCATGAAACTGCCTCAGCCAGTTTTTCTTCAGGGCCCTAACACTGCCTGGAGCTCCCTGTGCCTCACGTGCAGGGATATATTTGTCCCATGAGCACCGATGTGACACTCAGTCACCTGCATCTAAGAAGTAGCAAGTCGATGTCCTCAGCCTACAGTGTGTATGTGAAATTCCTTTAGCTTTTTATTTTCAGAATTCCGCAGGAAAGTTCTTTTTCTAATAGCAAATAAATATCTGGTTAGCCTAAGCCAGAAAATACATACCCACTCTGTAACGAATATATCGGTATTGGTACGGTGTCAGGTTTTTATGTTCCTCTGAAGCCATGTTGGCTGCACATGCCAAAGCTCATTTAAAATCTGCATCTGTTACTTTTAGGCACTACCTGGGGCTGCCTGTGATCTTAAATAATTTTCAGCTGGTGCAAAACACACCATTGCCCTCAGTAGGTTTGGACCATACAGCCACAGGACTGCAAAACCGCTAGCCAACCCCATGTCATGTGAAACTATTAGAAGATGCTTCTTCTCTGTTACCCCCTAAAAGAACTGGTAGGCTGGCAGCAGCTAAGGACATAGAGGAGAGCATCTCTGATGGAGAAGAGGGGTGGCTGGAAGGCGCAACTGCTGCATTGGGCTTTCCTTTCTAACTTCTACCCGAAACCTGAGACTTCAGCTGTTTTTTTTTCAAGGAATGTGCTGTGTTGGCAAATTCTAGTATTACACCCCAAAGGGATCATTAAAATTCAGGTAGTTACTTCATCATGAATCGTGCAGATTTGGATTTGGATACTGAGAGGTACCTCTGACAGGTGTCCTCAGTGGGAGAAGGTGCATCTGATGAAGTGAAGGTATGGGAAGAGTGTCACTGGGAGTCACTTAAAGTCAGTAATACTTCCTCAGAGTTACTTTTAATTCCTCAACTCAGGTGTCACTGGGAGTTAACATGCTGTAACCAATGCGCTAGGAAGGCAGAAAAATATATCATAAATGAGGTGTAAATTAACAAAATCTCCTTCTTCCAACTCAAACCATACTACAGTTCTGTGGTGGGAATCTTGCACCAGCTCAGAATACCTTGAAACCCATGAGGAGGGTGAGTGATGCGGAGACAGCCACCGGCCTGGGAGGGGACGTTCGTTTGACCTCACCCCCTAAAATCCTGCCCCAGGCATGCTCAGCTGAGGTGGCAGAGCCGTCTCCTGCTCCTGTCTGCTCAAGCTCTGGTGGCTGTCAAAACAGTGCCTCACCCATGGATTTATTGAGAAATGCCTACATTAAAATGGCAGTAGCTGGAACTCACTGTTTTCAGATGAAATTAATGCGAAAATAAAAGTTTAGTGCTATTTATAGAATCACAGAATCATCTAGGTTGGAAGGGACCTTTCAGATCATCGAGTCCAACCATCAACCCAACACTGCCAAACCCACTACTGACCCATGTCCCTCAGCACCACGTCTGCCCGGCTTTTAAATACCTCCAGGGGTAGCAACTCCACCACTGCCCTAGGCAGCCTCTTCCAATGTTTGATAACGCTTTTGGTGAAGAAATTAATAATACCCAATCTAAAGCTCCCCTGGCATAACTTGAGGCCTTTTCCATAAAGCTGAATCCTCATGTAAAGGCATCTTCACTCTCTTGCACTGGATGTATGCTGCTGTACAAACATGACTGTCACTGTGCAACCTAGAATGTTATTAGGGAGTTTAAACTTCATGATTTTTTTTTAAACCCAAGTGAGGAAAATCAAAACATTGTCTTTTGGTTTCTCCTCTACACTATGTGTTTAAGTATTAGGATTTCTTCTCAAATCTGTTGCCTTTTGTTTTTCTTTTGTCTGCCTCTGCTAGGTAGCATTGCAAATCCTACGGATTCACAACTCATTCATCATTTTTTAATTTTTAATTATAAATGCTGGCTTGTTTTCTTCTGCCTCATACTTTCTGAGCCTTCATTGTGCTCAGGTTTTTCTCTGCAACCCTGGGCTTGAACAAATTAGCTACCCTTCAGTGCTCCTCCCTTTCTGAAACTGAAATCTGCATGTAATTACTTGCTCTCAGGACACAGAGCTTCAGTTCACATCCTGAGCTTACAAGTCAATTGTGAGACCTGACCAGTTTTGGGGATTAATAGAGATGAGATGATCAATTCGTCATAGCACAAGTGAGTTCATTGGGTAATTATTTGTTTTCTAGGTCATTCTTAAAACTGAGATCTGTTGCTAGGTTCCACACTTTGTTATTTTGATAAACTGCCCAAGATGCAAAGGCAAATATCCAGCAGCAACTATAAATACGGCAATAGCTATTTCAAAAGGATTTCTGCACCGTTTTAGAAAACTGGAGCAGCTTGCCAAAGCTAAGGTTCCCGTCACTGTTCACTGTAACGATGCAGCATAATAAAAGGGGCAGAGAGTAACCTGATGTACTTCAATAAAGACAAGTGTAGGGTGCAGCACCTGGGAAGAAATAACCCCCTGCACCAGGACAGGTTGGGGCTGACCTGCTGGAGAGCAGCTCTGAGGAGAAAGACCTAGGAGGCCTGGTGGACAATAGGATGACCATGAGCCAACAATGTGCCCTTGTGGCCAAGAAGGCCAATGGCATCCTGGGGTGCATCAGGAAGAGTGTGACCAGTAGCTCAAGGGAGGTCATCCTCCCCCCTCTACTCTGCCCTGGGGAGGCCCCATCTGGAGCGTGGGACAAGAAGGACAGGGAACTGCTGGAGAGGGTACAGCAGAGGGCTACAAAGATGATGAGGGGCCTGCAGCATCTCCCTTACGAGGAGAGGCTGAGGGACTTGGGTCTTTTTAGTCTGGAGAAGAGAAGGCTGAGGGGGGATCTGATCAATGCTTAGAAATACTTAAAGGGAGAGTGTCAAGAGGACGGGGCCGGTCTTTTTTCAGTGGTGCCCAGGGATAGGACAAGAGGAAATGGGCACAAACTTGAACATAAGAAGTTCCATCTAAACATGAGGAGGAACTTCTTTCCTGTGAGGGTGGCAGAGCACTGGAACAGGCTGCCCAGAGAGGTGGTGGAGTCTCCTTCTCTGGAGACATTCAAAACCCTCCTGGACAAGTTCCTGTGCAACCTGCTCTAGGTGGACCTGATTTGGCAGGCGTGTTGGACTAGATGATCTCCAGAGGTCCCTTCCAACCCCATGTGATTCTGTGATTTTGTGATTCTGTGAAAAGATTGTAATGAGTGCAGGAGCACAGCCTGGCCTGTGCCCATCGCCTCCTCCTGGGCACAGCCAGAGGCCACTGCCCCTTCCAGGTGCTGTCCCCAGAGGCCATTAATGCAAAGGTTTAGCTGTTACCCTGCTGACTGAAGGTGTCATGGCCAAGCGCGCTTACGGTGCTGTAAGCCTTGCACAATAGATAGAGAAGGCAGACTGTTTGTCTTTTTTTCCTGCCGAGATTTTATAGCTAACCACTGTGCACAAGGTGGTAGAATCACAGAGTGATCTTGAATACTAAAATGAAGTTGGATAGTGTTTCTTCTTGTGGGAGTTGTTTACACATAGAAGATTTTTTTCCCCAGTGGAAAAATCTCAGCAAAGGCAAAGCCCTGCAATGTTAGTTTTATTTAACCTGCGTCCAAACCCCAAAGCCTGTAGGCACTCTAATCCAATGCTGCAAAATGTTTGGGTATCTGCAGGCATGACCAGCTTTGAACAAGCTGAATTTTCTGATAAACCTTGTTGAATGAATGTGGAAAGCCAACCTAACCGGAGCCTAAAATTGGGATGACTGCAGATGTGAGAATCTTTAGAAATGCCTTTCTTTTTATATCTTACTTTGGATTAATTCAAGTGTACCGAAATGAGGTGGTACAGCACATCATTTTTCCTTTTATTCATTCTCCTTTTATTCACTGCATTTGTGTACAGCTCAGCTATAGCAAACATCAGAACAAAAAATCTTTAAAGTGGCCGTGAAACAGCCATAAGAAACCCTGACGAGCAGTCCCCAATTCCAACTCTTGTTTTCTATTTAAGAAAAAAAAGAATACTTTAGGGGCAAGAACACTTTGGGACTGCCTGGATGTTTGGGTAGGGTATGCAATTGTCTGTTCTTAAGCATGCTTCAAAATAAGAACCTGAAAGGCTCAGGTGGCTTGTAAATATTTATTTTCAAGAGTTTGGCGAGTTCCTGGCTGAACTGGCTGCAAAAACTGCTGTAGGTAACATCTGCATGCAAGAAATGAGCAGAGGAATTAAGAGCTGTTGTTGTGGTTTCGGCCGAATTTACCAAGACCAGACTGACAGATGACCCTTTCCCCCCTCTCACCCCGCCAAAAGAGAGAGGAGAGAAATAAATAAGGAGATTCAGAAGTTTAGAATGAACTAAACTACTTTAATGAAGATTTAATATTAAAATAAAAATAAAGAAGAAAATAATGAAATAGATACAATATATACAAAACCGTATCAAGCTCCCAGGATGACAGTCACGTCACCGGCAGGCACTGGGGAAGGCCCAGACTGGACTCAGTGACGGATGGGAACTGGGTTCCAGCTCTGGAGTCAGGAACACACAGATCGGGATCAAGGGCAGATGAACAGACAGAGTCCTCTCTGGACATCGGCCATCGCAGAAAGAAGGGCTGACCCTTTGATCCCTCAGCTGTTATACTGAGCGTGGGGCAGACGGGATGGAATACCCCAGTTGGTCAGGTTTGGGTCACCTCTCCTGTCCGCTCCTCCCCACTAATGTGACCCCTCTACGTTTTTTCCGTTTCCGACCCTCTAAGGGGGCAAATAATGAAATTGGCTGCCCTTGGTTGTTATAGCAATAAGTATAAGCAAGGGCCTCTCTGCACACCATTCCTTGGCATGGAGCACAAACATTGGTCTTATCATTCTGAGAACGAGCAGTTTTCTCCACAATATGCCGTTAATTTCAGAGAGTTAGAGGAGGCCTAGCTAGGATGTAAAGTTACAGAACAGAAAATTGGTTCAGTTTTACTTCAAACCGGGACAGCTGTTTGTCATGAAATTGAATTCTTAAGATATCTAAGCATCAGAAGAAAGAGGCAACTTAACTTTGGACATTTGATGGAATGCCTAGGCTGGATTTGGGAGTGTACAACAACCGCGAGGATTGCACCTTGACCTGAGCAGTTGGATATCCAGCTGAAGCGCCTGGCCCACTGCCAGGAGCTGCAAAGAAGGCATGGCTAGAGGGTCCAAATAATGGCATGTCTGGCACACCATCTGTGAGGCGTAGCAGGGAGCAGATGCTCAGGATACTTCTTTACTCTGCCAGGAGGGAAAAAGCCAGAGAGGAAGGGAGGATTTTTTCCCCCGCAAACATCTGCATTTTCTTCTCCTCCCTCCTGCACTGCAAGCCCAGCACCTCCCCCAGAGCCACTGACAGCTTCTCTAGACCATGCTGTGCCCTCTTGCTTTTCAGCATTTTACTTCCTTGGTCTCATTCACCTGAGGAAGACTCTCCTGTAGGTCTGCAGAAAGGGCCAAGTCACCCCAAGTGGTTGACTTCTTCAGCTGAACTGCAGGAAAGGACCATGTTTGGCTGCTGAAAATGTTCCCTTTGCAAATCCGATTGACGAGCAGTAAATGAGCTGCCATTACTCATTCTCTTTGATGAGGTAAACACACCCTTATTTGGATTTAAACCAAGCCTGTTTCATTTTAGATAAATCATTTAGGCACATGTTTAAACTGAAGCCGAACAACAGCCCGCACAGCGAGATGTACCAGTATAACTAAGTGGATCATTGCAATGCTAGTTCTCTCTCTCTCTCTTTTTTTTTTCCACCTTCATTTTCCTACTATAATTCAAAAGGGTCCCAGGTGTCAAAGGTCACCTACACGGGAGTCATATAGTTAAGCAGACACACAGAAATGCAGCATGTACTTTGGCAGGGACAGATTTTGCTTTTCTCAAGTAAGAAATATTTCTACTTCCACCAGTGTGAGAAAAGATGCTTGTATATTTTCCCTCTTCTCATAAGCTCTGAAGTGAGTCAGGCATAGCTAGAGCCTGCATTGTTACATGCAGCAGGAATTTCACTGAAGTTAGTTAAATTACTCCAAATTGATGTGACATGGGTAAAATCAGTGAGTGAAAGTTTTGGCCCCAGAGAGGATGCTCTTAAAACACCACTGGGACACAGCAGCTTTGGTGCCTTTGAAGAAGAGTGTCTCTGCAACCCACTGCAAGGTGCCGGAGTCCCAGGATGCTGCTGGCACCTTCTCCTCCATCATTTTTGCTGAAGAGCTAACCTGGGAGAAACAGCAAGGCAGCATTTCTGCAGTTGGATGATTTTCTCACCGCTAGAATATCTTCCTGGCAATGCCAGTTTTCCTAGTATAAAGCAACCCTCTGGGAAGTGCATCAGATCTGCCTTAGATTTGAGATAAGGCTCATGTAAAAGTCACTTTCAAAAGTTTCTCTCTACTTCGAAGAAACGCACTTCTGTGGCACCTCACGTCTGGGCCAGAATTTGATCTATTTTGAATGACTTAATGTCACTCAATAGATGACGCATAAGTTTAAAATAGAGCATTTTCCCCACATCAGGGAAGTCAAACTGTAAATTACATCTCTTGCTGATGCATTCACATGCCCATTGCTCTGCTAAGTAGCTCAACACGGCGAGAAATGGCCGTTGGTCCTCTACTCATTTTGCCCTGTTCTAAACATAGTATTCCTCAATGCCAATTTTCTATATTAGATTAAGGAAAACCTTAAAAAAACCCAACACCCAAAACCTAACTGTGGCTTTAATTTCATTGATTTAAAAGCAAATCAACTAAATAATTCATAGTAGGCCTAAGCTCAATGTTATTTTCCTCTGTTATATAAATATAAGGGCTCTCAATGACAAGAGCATCAGGTTTAAATAAAGAAAAATCACAAGGCTGGTGAAGCTGCTTAGGCTGGTAGCGAAGGAAAGTTACTGCATTTTGGAAAGAGGTAGAAGCACAGGGAGAGGTCACAGCGTGCGGGGACAAAGCTGCCAGCTCACTGATGGCAGTATCGCGAAGGAAACAGGGTATGATCCAGAGCTCAGCTGAATTAGTCTGTGCTTTTAGCACCAAACTAATGAGTTATGGAACAGAAAGGTGCTAGGTTTTGGAGAATGTTATTTCCACTTACATGTTTTGGGAATTCACTGGCACCTGCTATAATTCCTGTATTAATTACTAACAACTTGAATTCCTATTAAATTCCTATTATCCTAATTAAAAAGTTTTATGAAAGCAAAATGTATCATTGTGGTCAATGTCAGCAGCTGGTGACTGAGACAGGGCTCAACTTTAGCACTTGGGAATACTACTGTGTGGTTTTAAGATTGTAACAGTAGGTTCCTATTTTATATATCTAGTTAGAAATAAATAGACTTGTACCTTAGTCTTTGTCCTTTGATGTCTATCCCTCTGCTCTGGCCTTCAGAAAATGCTCTTTCCAGAACTGATAAAAACACCCTCTATCAAAAGAAACCAAACCCCAACCAAACCCCAAAATCCAAAAGAAGGCAACTCCAGGCAACTAAAAAAAATCAGGTGTATAAAAAGGGATAATACTAATGTGTTGATATGGGCAGTGTTTTCACTGGAGAGTATAAAATCCACAATTACAATATAGTAAAATGCCTCACTGCTCAGTTCAGAGCCCCCACGGGAGGGTTCAGTAAAACAAAGAAACAGAGCGCCAAGTTAATTGCACCTTGTTAAATGTAGCCATTTAAACAACTAGACCTTAACAGGGTACTTTCTGTAGCTACCGCAGTTTTATATGTCGAGTTATTTTCCAAAGCGGCTTTTGTGTACCAGCAAAGCAGAGGCAGGGGTGTATCAGTGTAGGGTGTATACTCACAGGCTGTGCAGCAGCAGCTATTCACACTAGTTATAGACAAATACGGCTGATACTGCTGGTGCACAGCAAGTCAGGTCCCTTCTACAGAGACTTGTTGAAAAAGGAAGACTGAGCCTACATTTACACTGATAAAAACCCCCAGAGATGCAGTACTTCAGAAGCACGTGCCTGTCCTCAGCAGTCAAATTCTGTGCTGCTATAAGAATAGCTAATTCCACAAAAAGATAAAAGCAGACGCTCCACAGCTTTTCCTGAGCACTGTCTGTGGGACTAGATGCCTCCATCCATAGTGTCAGCTCACCAGACTGGCCACCATGCAAGGAAAGAGATGAACTTTCTTCTTGGCACATGCCCCATTTCTTTTGGTAGCTCCTTGTATGATGGTAGGCTGTCAATAACACACAAAAAAAGAAAGCTGTTGGCAATAATATGAAGAAAAATAGACTTTTGGTTTCTTCTTCTGTCAGGAAAGACTATAGGCTGGCCAAAGCAAAATCTACATCTTTCAGTACCATATCTGGAAAAAGCCTTGCAGGTGGAGGAAGAGCTGGAACCCAGAGACAGCCTGATGTAAAACCACATCCAAAGAACTGCAAGCCTCTATCACCCTGTCATGAAGAAATTCACACTATTAAACAGGTAACATCATTCAACATGTAGCACAAATAAAAGAAATTTATTCGGTCTTATTTTTGACTGGAATACTTGCAATTCTTGTAGGGATATGAATGCAAATTATATGGCAATTATAGCTGCTCATTTCAATGAGACGGACAATGACAAAGTGCTACCAGAACCGAAAACCCACATTGCATATTATGCCAGGAACATAACCAGCATTCTCCTGTTTCCATCTAAGCATACCTTCCATGCAGATCTCCCATACATATCCCAGCTCTATCACATTTGAAAAAGATGCTCCATGTATTTCTCACTTCACTGAAACTAGCTGTATTTTTTATATCATTGTGGCTGTTAGTTTTTAAGAGTACAGCATTTATCAGTATTTTACCCATATGTTTTGCTCTTGCAACCTCTGTTTCTTTCCCATCTTCCCGAACTCTTCTTGCTTCCCCTGCTCAGCTCAGCTCAAGGGACCACGTTTTGGTCACCTGGAAAGCTCTTCTTTGTCTCAAGTTGCATGGTCCCTGGCACAGTGCAGTGCCACTCACAACATTTCTAAATCCATCAGCCTCGTCTTTACCTGTTAGTGCTGAATATTAGACTCCCACTGCTGTAGACCTTTTGCAGATGGGGAAGTAATGTCACACATTGCTTCCTGAAGACATTCTTATGGAGAGAAGGGTAAACCAAATATTCTACTTGGCCACCTGATTGTGTACTCTATGTAACTTCTTTAAAATGGCATTTTTTTTCTAAGTATAGAATCGTAGAAACATTTAGGCTGGAAAAAAACCTTAAGATCATCAAGTCCAACCATAAAACTACCACTGCCAAGTCCACCACTAAACCATGTCCCTCAGCACCACATCTACACGTCTTTTAAATACCTTCAGGGACGGCGACTCACCCACTTCCCTGGGCAGCCCATACCAATGCTTGACATTATCATTCCGTGCAAAGAAATAAACTTTAAGAAAAACTAAATAAACCAACTGGAATCATCAAGCTGGACTTTGAACATGGATTTAGGAATAAGGAGATGTCAGAAATAGGCCAAAGCTAGGACGAAAGAAAGCAGAGTTTTGACCAGAAGTATCTGTCTCACACTGCAACACTGGTTAGGCAAACCACAGGCCAACTTCTGCAAACAGTTCTGTTTCTGAGTAACTCCAAAGATCTTATTGACATGAGTAAAATCCCTTACCTCAGTGTCTGCATGATCATGCAGGAGCCAGGAAGGCTGGGGAAGTGTTTTATTTTGCTCCTTAACTATTGCTAGTCGAGTGAGGAAGGGGATACCGTCTCCCAGTTCAACATAACCAGATAAAAGCACATTAACTGGACATATGTCATGGCATTTAACTTAAAACTAAACCAGTCTAAAGGAAATTGTATAACTCAGTGTACCTTCTTTTATTACATCACACACCCAAATGAAATGTCACTGCAGGACCGATTTTATTGTTTGGATGCTAGTTCTTGTGGGCTTCACAGCACGTGCTGCACATTCTGTGCTCATATAAGGTAACTATTTAGGGAAGGGGTTGTTCTTCTTTGAAAGCATGAAAGAGTCCCTCTTACATCGTAGGAAATTTGGGTTTGAGAGTGGCCAGTAAGTACACTTTGTCTTTTGTGGAAAAGGTGA
This sequence comes from Numenius arquata, assembly GCF_964106895.1. Taxonomy (NCBI): domain Eukaryota; kingdom Metazoa; phylum Chordata; class Aves; order Charadriiformes; family Scolopacidae; genus Numenius; species Numenius arquata. The sequence continues at coordinate 24,156,447 of NC_133583.1, forward strand.
GTCAGACCCATGAAATACAAACTGCAGGTAAAAAAGCCCTGAAAACAATTGACCTGCTGAAAGGTATGTTTTGCATTTGTGTAGCAGTCTTCAGATAAAGTTCACAAAACTACATAATGATTATTTGAATGTTTGATATAGATAACTACTATTTATATAACTTGACGTCTATATGGATAGCCGCGTAACAACTATGAAATATAAAACCTTTCACATAAAAGTATATATTCATTTCTGGGAATGGCTCTGGATTCTAGATGCTTTGTGCTTGGGATTTCCACTTCTTCTCTGGATGTTCAGTAGTGTTAAAGCCAGTGGGAGCTGCAGATATATGGTAAATCCAGCGAGTGCAGGGACATGTACTCATGAGCCAGGTACAGAGAACACGTTTTGAAACTGCTTTTTGGCAGATAGTCACAATGCCTTCAGCTAGGATGAGATCCAAGAAAATAACAGTTTCCTATTATAATCTTTAGAATACTCTTCTCATTAATAAATGTATTATATTAAAAAAAATTGTGACTTGTTTCAAAGACAAGACTAAAATTTCATTTAATTGAACACTTCAAATAATATATCCCCTATCATCTCTAGGAGTTGCATGACAGCTTTCTGTAGAAGGAAAAATACCTCCTTTGCCTTCTCTACAGCACAACACATTCCCCACACAAAAATCTTTTTTACTTATTGTGTTTTTGGTCTGGTGTAAACAGTCAAGCAGTAACTCAAGGTGATGCTCACCAACAACTCACCCACTTGGGCATTGCAACCCTGGTATCTGAGAGGAAAGCTGGCCAAAGCGAAGATCCTGCTGTTATTTGTATTGGGTGACCCAGACACCCCTGGAGCCTGTACAGTAAGAGAGAAAGGTTTCAGAAGTAGAGGGAGAAATGGGACCTCGTGCAGTACCTTTGAAAATCTCTCCCTCAAGGCATAACTCAAAAAGCCATTAATGGGGTAGAGAGCTTTCATTATTCGAAGCATGTTTATTGCAGCACTTTCCCCAAGGAAAATAGCACCCGGCTGTGAAATGGAAGGCAGTTAATGGATTGCAGCAGCAGGAGCAGGAACTAAATATATTCTCTTCTATAAGTACAAAAGAAAGAAGAAAAGGGCCGGCACAGGCACTACCCACAGAGGCTAACTGCTGCTCCAGTTCCCCGGCCACCACATCAGTTTTACAGCTTCTCAGAGATTTGCATGTAACCAGTGCAGATGCTCTGCCCTGGGAGAAGGATTATTCCTCCCTACGTGACATTGGCTGAAAGACTCGCACCAAACGGCTGTGCACAAAGGTATATGAAGAGGCTGGAGGAAACTAACTGGTCCAGGAATAGGGGACTTGTACAGACAGAGGGTCTCTGGGGTGCAGGCTGCCCCTCTAGCCTCTCCTGCAGGCACAAGACCTGGGCCCATCCCTGAGTCACGGAAGGACAGCTTGGAAGGATTCACCTGGGGGTCCAACATCCCACTGGAAGATCAGGTCTCCCATAGCTTGGTTCAGCTACTCCCAGCCTCTCTGGGTAGCATCTCTCACTTTGCTGCTTCCCCCCGTTTAGGCAGAATTGCTAGTGTGCAATGGCCTCTCTACCAATTGCCCAACTGTGATTACAGATCATCTACATCCCTATTAAAGGCACCCTCAGGCAGCACATTTCATTGCTTCGGCTTGCACTGTGCAGAAACCTGCTGCCGCACCACCCCAAACTGGCCCCTCAGATCAGCAAATCTGCCCCTATGCACAAGATGAGCTCTGGCCATTAGCGAAGAGGCACGGCAGGTTGGAGGCTCCCAACTGACCTACTGAAGTTCTGTAGCTCTTGCCAGCCAACTCTATTGCCTGTTGACCTAACAGGAAAGAGCAAACAGAGGAAAAATTATCGTGAGCCTGGCACATACAATTTCTGTATCTTGTTCTCCACAGCTGCTTTCCAGCAGAATAAAGCCTGGATACCCCCTGAATTACTCACGTGGCTGTGGCTGTTATCCTGATGCTGCGGCACAAGCAAACAGAAAATACTGAAGTGGCAGTGTGGGAATTAGAAAGGAGAATGGATTCACCACCCAAGTCTTGGAAAGCAAGGCAAAGCCAGGAGGATTCCAACTTTTAGAAGATTCATACACATTTTAAACAAACTAGCATATACAGGATCTGTAATCAGGTATCTTGAGTTCTTCTGCTGACTTAGAAGATATTGACCAGAAGGTTACAATTTGCATAGAGATGTTTGCATTTATTCCCTTTAGAAAAGAGCTGAGATGATTGAATCATGAACATCTTCAGCTTGGGAACCAACGTCACTCCGAAGGAAATACTGAGGGATGAGTTAGAAGGAGACAAATTGATTGAAAAAATATAAACCCCATGGCTTTTATATGCAAAGTTAGAATAAAATATGAAAATGGAAACATATGCTGTATGTACTACATGGTCCAAACCCTTACCATGTGCCAAACTCTCCATTCAAATAAAACATTTGTGGGGTGATAGGAAGGGTCTGTTTGTTTTTACTGCTTCTGTAAACAAGCAAATACATTGTCAACTCAAAGCTCCCTAGAATGTATGTGCTGGCTATAGACAGCTATGTCTGCACATCACTGTTACAGATGTTTCTGTGCCAGTAGATTCAGTGTGGACAGACCTGAAACTTCCACATTTCCACAAATATTGATAAATAAACATCAAAAGAAAGGGATCATTTTCCCCAGCTTTTTCACCTAGTTATGCAGCAGGCTCTGGTTACAGGGTAATTTCCCAATGAGAAGAACTGAGGTTAGAGTGAGAATTAAGAAAGTAAATTAGAAAACTGAGATTTGTGAGGTACCCCTTGTTCCCCTACTTCAAGAGTCTGTACTCTACTAAACTATTTACAGTGTACGTAAACTAAGGAAGAGAGGAACCAGAGTGTTTTGAGAAACAGATGCTGAAGTTGCCCTTTCCTCCTTCTCCACTCCTGGCAGATAGATGATGTTTTCAGCGGGGCTCACCTCTGCAGCTATACTTGTGGGGTTGAATTTCTCTTCATTGTTTTTTTCTGCCATTCCGTCATGCGCTTGCCTGTCCAGTAAACCTTTAAATAGCCCAACCCCATAGTTGGATTAAACACTTGCAGCTGACCACAACCTCCTTTGTCATCAAAGCCCTTAGTTCAACTCCTGCCATGTTCTTTCTCCTGCATGGTTACATTCCTCATATTCCCACTTCAAACGCTTCACTGTACAGCCCCTGCTTTGTTACCATACCTAGGCTATACAAATATCTCAGGGCATTCTTATTTTTTGCAGGTTTTCTGTCTCCCTGTCACTGGATGAGCAGGAGTGGCTGGGCAAGCAGGGCTCACCTGCCCCGGCTGGCCTTCCCATGGGATCACTGCAGCCGTGCAGCACCCTGAGATTTTGAAATACATCCTCAGCGCTTTGCTTGGGCAGCACGGGGAGGATTGCTGCCTTGTGCTATATGCAGTCAGACCTTTTGGACTTGTGTATGTGGACAAAGTAATGTTTTCAAAGCTGCTGTGCTCCTGGGAGCTGGATCATCTCTCCTTGTGACATGGCACTCATTTCCCACTCTGCTCTCTGTGCCCTCTTTTCATTATGCTGATGTTACAGTAGGAAAAATGAGAAAAAAAGAGAGTGAAAACAGCATTTTTGGGGGCAAATTGGGTGGCCCAAGAATTTGGGCAGTAATTAGGAAATCTGCAAAAGGCAGCAGCTGGTGGTGGGATCTCACCTGTTTCCCTTTGTATTTGGGTACCTTGCACATGCTCCTAAAACCCTTTTGCTGTTGTTAACATCGTTGTTGCCAGTATCAGAGCTTCTTTGTTTCACTGTTACTCCAGCTAAAGCTCATTCACCCACTATCTTGTATTCATTATGATGTCTATTAGGAAATACGCGTAGAGCGACAGCGGTTCCTGTCTCAGTCGGGACAGGTCTTCCTGAAGCTGCCAGCTAATCCAAGGTATTAGAAGGTGAGAAAGCAAACATCAGAGAGGACAAACCCTGGTGGGAAGCTGCAGCTGGCTGGGAAGACCTGTTATCATAGAGGGAAAGCGTGTGAAAAGACGGGGCTCAGCAGAGCAGCATGGAAGCGGAAGGACCCAACCAGTGAGCAACAGCTGCGTTGGAACGGAGATGCCTCCACACCTACTTTGTTGAAAGCCAGTAGCTCTTGCATCACTATAAATGGGTTTAATCATATGTTCAAGTGCCAAATGATTCAGGTACTTTTGCTCTGAGGTACTTCAGAGCAACGTCACTGAAGTTAATCCTCACCAACTGTGATGAGGGCAAGCCTTTTTTACCAGTGCATTGTGAACCTTCAAAGTGTTTTGCTAACATTCTTGTCCTATTGCTTAATGCTCCTCTCAGACAGTTGCATGTGTTCTGCCAATAACTAAGGAAATAGGAGCTATAACAAGAAGGCTACCTTAGATTGATGACGGTGTCAATTGTACATGGCTATGGCTCCTTATCCTATCATTTTTTTCCAATCACGACGCTCATATTTCCTATTTCAAGCAGAATTTCAGCAGTTCTTCTGTAGTAAAAAATGCAATGCAGCAGCTTGCCACAAGCAGAGATTTTTCTTTCCTAAAGACAGCATAAGACTATAAGGGATTTATCCAGTTTTTTCGACCTGGATATTTATCATATTTGAGGATGATTTTATAAAGGCAAAGATGTCATATAGTAATTCTTCCCTCTCCCTATAGCATCATTAATTCAATACACATTCACCTGGATTCTTAAGAACATTATTAACTGTAACTTCATAAGAGTAATGAGATTTAATCATGCCTTTCATAATTACACGTACTCCCTAGCCTCAGGGCATTTCCAATTGAAGGTAAACATGATCAGACCTGAGACAAGAACACAGGAAAAAGAGGGTGTGGAAATTATTAACAAGGAGACAAATATACGAGCAATTGCTTAAAGAGCCAAGCTTTTCTGGAAGGATTATCAAAAATGCAAAATAATTTAAGTGTGGGAATGCAGAACATGCCAGGAGAGCGCAGGGCAGTTATGCCAGAAGGAGCAACTGGGCAGTTCCCAGACGTGGCTGTAATCATGAAGACAATGTTTATGCAGTGCTTGATCTTCTGAAAGACAAAAAAAAAAAGAGGGCAGGAATAAAGAAATAATTGGGGAGACAATGGCAGAAACAGAAAAAAGGGAAAAATAACTGTCTCTTGGATTTCAGGTGATGACTGTAGCAGGAAAAGCTGAAACAGATATTGTCTTCTGTTTGGTTTTTACTGACTATTGCCCCTCTACTCTGCACTGATGAGGCCACAACTGGAATACTGCATGCAGTTCTGGGCTCCCCAGTTCGAGACAGGGAACTACTGGAGGGAGTCCAGCGTAGGGCAACAAAGATGATTGAGGGATTGGAGCATCTCCCTTATGAGGAAAGGCTGAGAGAGCTGGGACTCTTTAGCCTGGAGAAGAGAAGGCTGAGGGAAGATCTTATTAATGCTTACAAGTATCTAAAGGGTGGGTTGAAGGAGAATGGAGCTGGACTCGTTTCAGTGGTTCCCAGTGACAGGATGAGGGGCAACAGGCACAAGCTGGAACATAGGAAATTCCATTCAAATATGAGGAAAAACTTCTTTCCAGTGAGGGTGCCAGAGCCCTGGAACAGGCTGCCCAGGGAGGTTGTGGAGTCTCCTTCTCTGGAGGTCTTCAAGATCCACCTGGATGCAGTCCTGAGTGATGTGCTCTGGGCAATCATGCTTTAGCAGGGGAGTTGGACTAGATGATCTCTAGAGATCCCTTCCAACTCTGACAATTCCGTGATTCCATGATTCCCTGTCCTCACTGTCAGCCAGTACTACCTGAGACTCTGTGCAGGTTTTATAATACCAGGACAAAAAGTCCCACAGTTGCCAACCATGGACAAATGAAGGCCTTAAGTGTGCTGCAGGTCCCCCTTGCTGTGCTTTGCTCAAACTAGGGCTGAGTGTGCTGGTGGTGGGCGAAGGCAGACAGTAAGGGCCTTCAAGATGGGTTTTTGTGGCCTTTCAAGTTAGTGTGACATTTCTGTCCATGCAAAGGACGATCCTGTACTTCCCATGCACAGGGGCCGGATAACACTTCCATCTAGTGGACAGTCTGGCAGATCTATGCTATTTTGTACCAAGGTCTGGGCCACAGGCTGCCTTTACTTCTCACCATTTTATAAAAAGTTCCTTAAAATGGTGGTATCCAATTCTTCTGCGTCAGTATGGTGAGGATCAGCTCATCCGGTAGAAAAGCTCTCAGGTTTCTACACGGATATTCAAATACAAAAAGATCAATTTGCTAGCATAGGTCGCCATGGATGTGATGCCTCGGAACACAGATATTTCATCCAGGAATGCTAAGGTGGAGTTTAGGTAGGGCTTATAGGCTTGAATTGGTTTTAAACTTAAGCTAGATTGTTTCCAAACCTAATTCCAGTTCCATTGAAGCTAATTCAAAATTTAGATTAACAAGCAGATCAAGGAAAATTCATGACCTACAGGGGAGGTAAAAGTGAACTTAAAATATTCTATGCTATTCCGTATATGCAGCCTATGTCAGAGAAAAAAACCAAACAAACCCATTTTTCAAAGTGTTAAAACTCATTCTGGAGAAAAAAGGAACTGCCTGATCACCTTGGAAATACCCAAAGGGGGTTTTGGGTGGAGAGAAGTTTCTCCTATCTCTCCTACAAAACAACCACAGTAAATTCCTGAGAAACAGCCTGTCAGCATCAACACACTTAATGCAGATTGCAAGAATGAGTTGGATGTTCTTTCCCTGTTTATCGCAGCTGTGAGGATTTAAATTTAACATGCTGTTGCTAGGTGCAGTACGTCTTTCCGAAGTCCTCTTCTGTTTCAAGCCTCTGTACACAGATTGTCAAAAGAAATTAAAAAAAAAAAGCCAACAAAAAACCCAACCAAAACCCCCAAATACTCAAGTCCCAGTCCCCAAAGTGAGCAAATGTCTCTATCCTCTGCTTCCCAAATGCCTTTTATCAGGGTGAATCTGAGAGTTAACTTAAGGTGACCTCTATCATCTGCAAGGGAAGTTCCCAAGCAAAGAGCTGAATCAACTGATGAATTAGCACAAATGCTCAGATTACTCTGGCTTGGGGGGAAGAGAGGAAAGGGAGGGAGTAGAGAGAGAGAGATATATCTCTTCAGATTTCAGCTTTACTCCATTATTCAAATCCATCTACATAGCCCTCAAAATTACATTTGCTAGAGCTTCTACCCCCTTTCATTTTGACCACTGCCATTTTAAATGCTGCTCTTTTACAGCCAGCCATTGCTCTTTCCAGCAGTATGTGAAAGACAGAAAGTGGCTACAGCAAAGGAAAGACAACTTCCATGTGGCAAGCTGCCATCCCCAGCAAAAACAGACCTCAGTCCCAGGCTCCCACAGCAGAGCTGCCACGTCCATCACTCTGCCTGTATGGTGCCGTCCCCCATGGGCCACACACCGCTGCCTTTAGGTCTAGGGGACCAGAGCTTTAAAATAGCAGGCACATACCCCACTTGCAAAAGCATAGACACATAGGAACTGCAGTGCTAGTAAGGGCAGTGCCAAGGGGGTTGCAAAGGTGAGGCTGAAATAAGATATAAACAGGGAAACATCCCGAGCAAGTTGTATGGACCATGTTTATGGGCAGGCAAGGTGGTGCACGGCACGGAGTGATTCCAGCTGGCAGATTGCTACAAGCTAAAATAAACATACCAGTGTTTCAGACTGGCGGGCTGGCACCATCTGGGGATTAAAACAAAAAAGAGCTAAACTGAGGTAAATAGCAATGGCAAAAGATTAATAGGTTCCATGTGGATTCATGACCCTTCTTTCTCTGGTATGTATCAAGATTGTCCTGAAAATTGCTGTGGGCTTGAGCACAGAGTTTAGCAGCTTCTTATTCTGCCTTCAAAATAAGCCAGGAAAGCCCAAAAGGGCAACTGGGGATCATGCTGGCTGGAGTAACTTCCCCAGTGTTTTAAGCATGTTTGCCCTGGTTTCTATACTGGTGGGGAAAATAGGAACAGTGTATATTTAGCATTTCCTTAAGCAAGAAATTATCTATTGTCAAATTTTGAGTTGATTATTAAAATTTGAAGGCTATTTACCAAAGCAAAAATCTGGAATAAGTGATTTTAAAGCATGATTGAAACAGCTCCTGCATCTTTTCCCAGCACTTCAGCTCCCAGACCATGCTACAGACAGCCTATGTAAGTAACATCAACTTAACAGCCCTCTCTGAGAGATTTCAATAGGACCAGAAAATAATGAAATAGAGAAGGCAATAAAGAGATGGGTAATTTGGCCAGCATGGATGAGTTTCCAAAATCCAGGCCAGAATTAACCAAGTTCAGATGATTTGTAGGAATCAAATGACACAAAGATCACGGGGTCCAGCAGTGTGGCTGCTCCTGAGAGGAGCAGTGTCTTCCTGAAACCAGAGATGTGGGCCAATTTCTAGATAGGGAAATTGGTCGGGTTTGAGTTTGGTACCAAATTAAGGCTGTGGATTGCGAGTGTTTGACTCTCCTAGGACACCTGGTGCATTGGAGGAGTCCAGGTCATATGCTTCAGTTGGGAAATGAAACCCTGAGAGCTTTCAAGGATCTGAAATCAATTTCAACAAATTACTGTTTCAAAATTTGCTTTGTGATCTCTTGTTCTGTGACTCCTCAGAGGCACCACAGCTTCTCCAGACAGAGCAGTATCTCACTTGTAGGTTTTATTGCTGTTTTCAGTTAAGGAATGCAGATACAGGGGATGACAGATTTTGTTTATTAGCTTTTAATGAGCAATCTTAATCCAAAATATAAAAAACTATGTTTGATGTCACAATATACTCTTTTTCTTTAAAAAATGAAACGTGCTACTAATTGAAATACATTTTTGGTACTACTTTATTCCTCTGAGTGTGGGCTGTAGACAAAACCACAGGAGAGGCAGCAAAGGCTCTTTATGCTTCTTGTGTATGTCTAACTGGTTTATTGTTCACTTTGTTTTTCTGGGAGCGTGCTTCATCTTTCCAGTCCCTTGCTAGTTTGCATCCACAGGGAGAATTGCTGCAGCTGGAGGCTGAGCTCAGATATTCCTAAGGTATGTGCAAGCTCAGCTGTCCCCAGGGGCGGCATCCCTGTGCCCTCCCAAACCCGGGGCAATGACGGGCAAGCCCTTGGATGCAGAGGGGTGTTGTCTCAGTTACCCAGCTCTTTTCTTCCTTCTTTCAGCTTGAGGGAGGCTTGCCCAAACAACCTCAAGCTTGTTTCATACCACCTGAAAATCCCAGCACGGCATGCAGAAATCCCTTCACAACCCATTCGCTGAGGCAACGGTGGGCAACCTGTGCTGGGTGCAGCAGTGAGCTTCGCCCATCTCTGCGGGCAGTGGTGGCCTGGGGACGCTTTGGGTGGCAATGACCCCTTTTAGATCTGGGCTTGGCTCCACCAGCCCTGCATGAGGTTGGAGATGGCAGCTACCTAAAAGCTTACTGGGAGGCCTTGGAAGAGTTAAATGTTTTCTTTGTGGCAGTGAAGGAGATGGAACAATGCCAAGCATATAGATTTGAGATTTGAAAAGCAGCTGGAGTTTAAATGCTCTTAGCAAGCAATTCAGAGCAGGAAGGGGGAGATGGTAACACAGTGCCATTCGTAACACTTGTCAGGTTTGGGTCAACGTTTTCCATACCAGCTCCCATGCTTGCCGGAGCCCTGGTGCAGAGCCCAGGTGCTGCAGGAGGAGCAGCTCCGGTCTCCGGAGGAACAGCACGGCTGGGAACGCACAGGGAGAGCAAGGTCCCCTCTTCTGCTCCTGCAGCTGAAAAATGGAATCACAGAATTGTCAGAGTTGGAAGGGACCTCTAGAGATCCTGCTAAAGCAGGGTTGCCCAGAGCACATCACTCAGGACTGCATCCAGGCGGGTCTTGAAGATCTCCAGAGAAGGGGACTCCACACCCTCCCTGGGCAGCCTGTTCCAGGGCTCTGGCACCCTCACCGGAAAGAAGTTTTTCCTCATATTTGAATGGAACTTCCCATGTTCCAGCTTGTGCCTGTTGCCCCTCGTCCTATTGCTGGAAACCACTGAAATGAGTCCAGCTCCATCCTCCTTCAACCCACCCTTTAGGTTCTTGTAAGCATAGATAAGGTCTCCCCTCGGCCTTCTCTTCTCCAGGCTAAAGAGCCCCAGCTCTTTGAGCTTTTCCTCCTAAGGGAGATGCTCCAATCCCTTAATCATTTTAGTTGCCCTACATTGGACTCTCTCCAGCAGTTCCCTGTCTCTCTTGAACTGGGGAGCCCAGAACTGGACACAGTATTCCAGTTATGGCCTCACCAGTGCAGAGCAGAGGGGGAGAATGACCTCCTTCGACCTACTGGCTGCACTCTTCCCTATGCAGCCCAGGATCCCATTGGCCCTCTTGGCAACAAGGGCACATTGCTGGCTCATGGAAAGTTTGCTGTCCACCAGGACTCCCAGATCCTTCTCCTCAGTAGTGCTTTCCAGAAGATCCACCCCTAACCTATATCGGTGCCTGAGGTTCTTCCTCCCCAGGTACAGCACCCTACATTTGCCCTTGTTGAACTTCATTAGGTTCTTCTCTGCCCAGCTCTCCAGCCTGTTCAGGTCACGCTGGATGGCGGCACAGCCCTCTGGAGTGTCGGCCAGCCCTCCCAGTTTGGGATCATCGGTGAACTTGCTAAGGATACGCTCTGTCCCCTCGTCCAGGTCATTGATGAATATGTTGAACAGGACTGGGCCGAGTATTGACCCCTGAGGGACAAAACTGGTTACAGGCCTCCAACTTGACCCTGCTCCATTAATTACAACCCTCTGAGTTCTGTCACACAGCCAGCTCTCAATCCACCTCACTGCCTGCCCATCTAGCCCACGCTTCCTTAATTTTCTAATGAGGATGTTATGGGAGACAGTGTCAAAAGCCTTGCTGAGGTCAAGGTAGATGACATCTGCTGCTCTCCCCTCATCCAGCCGTCCAGTTACAACGTCACGGAAGGCTATCAGATTGGTCAAGCATGATTTACCCTTGGTAAATCCGTGTTGACCACTTCCAATAACTTCTTGATCTTCAATGTGTTTGGAGATGACATCCAGAACGAGTCTCTCCATTATTTTCCCAGGGACAGAGGTGAGACTAATTGGCCTGTAGTTCCCTGGGTCCTCCTTCTTGCCCTTTTTGTAGATGGGTGTGATATTTGCCTTCCTCCAGTCCTCAGGCACTTCTCCTGTTTTCCAAGACCTCTCAAAAATGATGGAGAGTGGCTCAGCAACAACATCTGCCAGTTCTCTCAGCACTCGTGGGTGCATCCCATCAGGGCCCATGGACTTATGTATGTCTAGTTTGGCCAAGTGGTCTCTAACCCAGTCCTCCCCAAGAGAGGGAAAGTCTTCCTCTTTCCAGACCTTCCCCCTTGTCTCCAGGGGCTGGGATTCATGAGGGGCAGCTTTGGCAGTGAAGACCGAAGCAAAGAAGTCATTCAGCAACTCCGCCTTCTCTGTGTCTTCCACCACTAAGGCACCCACCTCATTCTTCAGTGGGCCTACATTTTCCCTAGCCTTCCTTTTTTTATTGATATACTGAAAAAAACCTCTTCTTGTTAGCTTTAACTGTGGTAGCCAAGTTAAGTTCTGCTTGGGCTTTTGCCCTTCTAATTCTTCCCTTGCATATCTTCACCTTGATATTGCTCCTAAGTAACCAACCTCCTTTTCCAGAGATTGTAGACTTTCCTTTTCTCCCTGAGGTCCAGCCAAAGCCCTCTATTTAGCCCGGCCGGTCTTCTTCCCCATCGGCTTGTTTTATGGGACCTGGGGATGGCTGGGGATGGCCTTCTCCTACGCTTTTGAGAGTTCCTCCTTGAAGTATGACCAGCCTTCCTGGGCACCTATGCCCTTCAGGACTGTCTCCCACGGGACGCTTTCAACCATGCTCCTAAACAGGCCAAAGCCTGCCTTACGGAAGTCCAAGGTGGCAGTTCTGCTGGCTCCCTGTCTTGCTTCTGCAAGAATTAAAAATTCTGTGATTTCATGATTGCTCTGCCCAAGATGACTTTCAACCTTTACATCCCCCACAAGACCTTCTCTGTTAACTAGCAGCAGGCCCAGCAGGGCGCTTTCCCTGGTTGGCTCGCTCACCAGCTGTGTTAGGAAGTTGTCTTCCACACACTCTAGGAACCTCTGGGACTGTTGCCTCTCTGCTGTGTTATATTTCCAGCAGATATCTGGGAAGTTGAAGTCCCCCATGAGAACAAGGGTGAGTGATTGCAAGAGCTCTGCCAGTTGCTGATAGAATATTTCATCGATTTCTACATCCTGGTTTGGGGGTCTGTAATAAACTCCCACCATGATGTCTGCCTTGTTGGCCTTCCCCTTGATTCTAAACCATAAACACTCTACACTGTCATTCCCATTATTAAGTTCTAGGCATTAAACCTGTCTCTGACATAGAGGGCCACCCCACCACCTCTCCTTCCTTGTCTATGCCTTCTGAAGAGTTGGTAGCCATCGATTGCAGCACTCCGGTTGTGTAAGTCTTCCCACCACGTTTCTGCGATGGCAACTATATCATAGTTTTCCTGATGTACAATGGCCTCCAGCTCCTCCTGTTTGTTGCCCAAACTGTGTGCATTTGTGTAGATGCACTTTAGCTGGGCTAAGTTTCCTGCTACTTTTATGGGGGGCCGAGCCCAATTACCCCTCGACCATGCCCAGACCCTTCTGTGGTTGTGTTGTGGTTTGGCCTCAGATGGCAACAAAGGACCAGGGGGCAGCCGCTTGCTCAGATCGGGCCCCCACCGCCAGCGCGGCCGTGAGGGGAGAATCAGAGGAAAAAGGCAAAAACTCGTGGGTTGAGACAAAGGCAATTTAACAGAACAGCAAGGGGAGCAAGAAACAACAACAATAATAACACCGACAGAGGAATACACAGCCACGAGTACGATACCACCGCTTGCCGACCGCACCCGGGACGCCCCCCCGACTGCTCTGCTCCCCCGGGGGATGACTTCCTCTTCCCCCCCCTCGACTTCCTGCCCCTCCCCTTCCCCGGCCAGCTCCAGCTACCCCCTGGGCATGGCTCACATGGGATGTAATCCCTGTGTCCCTGCTAGGTCCTGGGGAGAATTAACCCTATCCCCGCCAGACCCAGGACATCATCCACCCCTTATTCCATACCATTTCATGCCATGCCCAGATCCTACAGTTTCCAATTAAATACTATCAGTTTCCCCTGACATATATATATATATATATATACATATGTATATCTCCATACAGGCGAAATGTCCTTAGTCTGTGGGCCATCACTCTAAAATGTCCGTTGAGTTCATTTAGTCCATGACTTCGAGCTCCATCTGTTAGAACAGTCCCTCAGGGCATGCAAGATGGTGTGTGAGGGGCTGGACTGTCACATGCTGTATTTTTGGGGCTTGTGGCTGATGTATCCGGTGCAGCTCATGTCCATGGTACATGGGTTGAAGATGTTCATCTCAATTAAGCTGCTGGACGCCAGCTGCTGAGGTCCCTTCTCAGCAGGTCCCTTCTCTGCTGCACTTTACTGGGTTTTTCATCAGAGTCCATTTGTCATTAGTTTGGGTGATTCTTACTATATTACAACCAATAGCAGTTACAGAAATGAGATGTACAGTGGGAGGGTCATTTAGCAATTAACATCATACAGTTTCATTCATTGGCTATTTTCACCCAAAATCAGGTCCCCGTGTGGTACACATCGAACTTCCCCATCCTTCCGCATCACCCACCAAGTGCACCCGGGTCCTTGAGCAAAGGCAATCCCACGGACGGGTTTGCCTTTGCCTGAGGCAGGACTAACCCAGACTGTCTTCCCTAACATATTCTTCATGTGCACTACGGGGACTTTATCTCCCTCCACACTACGTGGAGGTTTTGATTGGGCAGGGCCAGCTCAGTTGGTAGACCCCCTGGTGTTAACTAGCCAGGTAGCCTTTGCTAAATGTGTATCCCAATTTTTTAAAGTCCCACCACCCCTTGCTCTCAGTGCAGTTTTTAACAGTCCGTTGTACCATTCTATCTTCCCAGAGGCTGGTGCATGATGGGGAATGTGATAGACCCATTCAATACTGTGCTCTTTGGCCCAGGTGTCAATGAGGTTGTTTCAGAAATGAGTCCCACTGTCCGACTCAATTCTCTCTGGGGTGCCATGTCGCCACAGGACTTGCTTTTCAAAGCCCAGGATGGTGTTCCGGGTGGTGGCATGGGGCACAGGGTATCCAGTGGTTGCTTCCACCATTGTGAGCACATGGCGCTTGCCTTGACGGGTTTGTGGGAGTGTAATATAATCGATCTGCCAGGCCACCCCATATTTGTATTTCAGCCATCGTCCTCCATACCAAAGAGGCTTTAATTGCTTGGCTTGCTTGATTGCAGCACATGTCTCACATTCATGGATGACCTGTGCAATAGTGTCCATGGTCAAATCCACCCCTCGGTCACAAGCCCATCTATATGTAGTGTCTCTTCCTTGATGGCCTGAGGAGTCATGGGCCCATCGAGCTATGAATAATTCACCCTTATGTTGCCAGTCCAGATCCACCTCGGCCACTTCAATCTTAGCAGCCTGATCCACTTGCTGGTTGTTCTGATGTTCCTCAGTGGCCCGGCTCTTGGGTACATGGGCATCTACATGACGTACTTTCACAACCAGATTCTCTACCTGGGCAGCAATATCCTGCCACAATTCAGCAGCCCAGATAGGTTTGCCTCTGCGCTGCCAATTGCTCTGCTTCCACTGCCATAACCACCCCCACAAGGCATTTACCACCATCCATGAATCGGTGTAGAGATAAAGTACTGGCCATTTCTCCCGCTCGGCAATGTCCAAAGCCAGCTCAATTGCTTTCACCTCTGCAAACTGGCTTGATTCACCTTGTCCTTCAGTGGCTTCTGCAACTTGTCTTGTAGGACTCCACACGGCAGCCTTCCACTTTTGATGCTTTCCCACAATCTGGCAGGACCCATCAGTGAGCAGGGCACATGTCTTCTCATTTTCTGGTAGTTCATTATACGGTGGAGCCTCTTCTGCACGCATCACCTCCTCCTCTGGTGACATTCCAAAATCCTTGCCTTCTGGCCAGTCCATAATCACCTCTAGAATTCCTGGGCGACTGGGGTTTCCCATTCGAGTTCGCTGCGTGATCAGTGCAATCCACTTACTCCATGTAGCATCCGTTGCATGATGCGTGGCAGGGACCCTTTCTTTGAACATCCAGCCCAGCACCGGCAGTCGAGGTGCTAAGAGGAGCTGTGCTTCTGTACCAACCACTTCCTAAGCAGCTCGAACCCCTTCATACGCTGCCAGTATCTCCTTTTCTGTTGGAGTATAGCGGGCTTCGGATCCCCTCTATCCCCGACTCCAAAACCCTAGGCGTCGACCGTGTGTCTGCCCTGGTGCTTTCTGCCAGAGGCTCCAGGTGGGGCCGTTCTCCCCGGCTGGGGTGTAGAGCACGTTTTTAACATCTTGTCCTGCCCAGACTGGCCCCAGAGCTACTGCATGGACTGTTTCCCGTTTGATTTGTTCAAAAGCCTGTCGTTGCTCAGGACCCCACTTAAAATCGTTCTTCTTCCGTCTCACTCGATACAGAGAGCTCACAATCAGACTGTAATGTGGGATATGCATCCTCCAAAACCACACAATGCCCAGGAAAGCTTGTGCTTCCTTTTTACTAGTTGGTGGAGACATAGCTGCGATTTTATTGATCACATCCATTGGGATCTGACGGCGTCCATCTTGCCATTTTACTCCTAAAAACTGGATCTCCTGTGCAGGTCCCTTGACCTTACTTCGTCTTATGGCAAAACCGGCTTTCAGAAGGATTTGAATTATTTTATTCCCCTTCTCAAAAACTTCTTCTGCTGTGTTGCCCCATACAATGATGTCGTCAATGTACTGCAGATGTTCTGGAGCATCACCCTGTTCCAGTGCAGTCTGGATCAGTCCATGGCAAATGGTGGGGCTGTGTTTCCACCCCTGGGGCAGTCGGTTCCAGGTGTACTGGACACCTCTCCAAGTGAAAGCGAACTGTGATCTGCACTCTGCTGCCAGAGGGATTGAGAAAAATACATTAGCGATATCAATTGTGGAATACCATTTGGCTGCCTTGGACTCCAGTTCGTATTGAAGTTCTAACATGTCCGGCACGGCAGCACTCAGCGGTGGAGTGACTTCATTAAGGCCACGATAGTCCACAGTTAGCCTCCACTCTCCATTAGATTTCTGCACTGGCCATATGGGACTGTTAAAGGGCGAGCGAGTCTTGCTGATCACTCCTTGAATCTCTAGTTGACGAATCAGCTGATGGATGGGGATCAGAGAATCTCGGTTACTTTGATACTGCTGCCGATGAACTGTTGTGGTAGCGATTGGCACCTGTTGTTCTTCGACCCTCAACACCCCCATAACAGAAGGGTCCTCTGAGAGACCAGGCAAGGTAGACAACTGTTTAACTTCCTCCGCCTCCAAGGCAGCTACGCCAAAAGCCCACCAGTACCCTTTTGGGTCCTTAAAATACCCTCTCCTGAGGTAATCTATACCAAGGATGCATGGAGCGTCTGGACCAGTCACAATGGGATGCTTTTGCCACTCATTCCCTGTTAGGCTCACTTCAGCCTCCAGTACAGTCAATTCTTGGGATCCCCCTGTCACTCCAGAAATACAAATGGGTTCTGTCCCTCTATAGCTTGATGGTATTAGGGTACACTGTGCACCTGTGTCCACTAAAGCTCTATACTCCTGTGGCTCTGATGTGCCAGCCATCAAATCCACACTGTCCAATAAACCCAGATGTCCCTTTCCCCCACCTGGCTGGAGGCAGGGCCCCTCTAATAGTGGTCATAGTATCCGTTACTCGCCTCTTGCAGAAATGATCAAGGCACTTGATCAAGGCACTTGATCAAGCCTTCAAGGCACTTGAAGGAAAACAGAAGTAGGCTCAGGCCTTCTATTCTGTCTGGGGAACTGCACATTGGAAACCGGGGCAGCACTTTTCCTGGGGAGATCCGCTTTTGTGGTTGTTCTTCCTTGCAATTCCTGTACCCGTGCCCGTAGGATTGAAGTAGGTTGTCCATCTCACTTCCTCATGTCCTCTCTGTGGTCACGCAAGCAGAACCACAGGGTGCTTCGTGGGGTGTACTCCCTGTATTCTCTATCTTGAGTGGAAAAACGTCTGTTCCTAACAGCTGAGATACTGGCTTGTACAGGTGGGGAGGACATATTCTCTTCAAGTTGCTGGACCTTCCGGGACAGTTTCTCCACAGCTGAGACGAGGGGAGAAGAGAGATTTTCTTCATATTGCCGAAGTCGGGCAGCCACCTCATCCACTGTTGGTCCCTCTTCGCCTTTCCATTCCATCACTGCCAGTGAGTTGGCATATGACGATGGTGTGCTCCGTACAAACTTCTGCCACATGGACCTTGTGCATTGGATCTCATCAGGATCTGTGGGAAACTGTGCATTGTTCAGGTCATAATAAATCATCTCCCGCACGGCTAATTCTCTCAGGTACTGAATACCTATTTCCATGGTGGTCCACTTGCTCGGATGACATACAACATCTTCACTGAAGGGATACCTTTCCCTCACGCCTGACAGGAGTCACCTCCAGAGGATGAGAGCTTGTGTCCTTTTCCCAATTGCCTTGTCAATGCTCCCCTCTCTAGACAGAGATCCCAGCTGCCTGGCTTCCCTACCCTCCAATTCCAAGCTACCGGCTCCATTATCCCAGCACCGGAGCAGCCAGGTGACAATGTGCTCACCTGGAAGTCGGCTGAAATCTTTTCGCATGTCCCGCAGCTCACTCAGGGACAGGGATCGAGTGATTATCTCTGGTTCTGCCTCTTCCTCTTGTTCTCGTGACAACCCTGGATCATCGTCATCCTTTACTGACCGAACTGATTTCTTGGTGTGTTTCTTCTTCTGGATAGGGGCAACTGATATGGGCACAGGTTGGTTTTCTGGTTCAGTTGCAGTGCCTGCCACTGGGGCCGGAGCAGCCACTGCG
Source organism: Numenius arquata (assembly GCF_964106895.1). Taxonomy (NCBI): domain Eukaryota; kingdom Metazoa; phylum Chordata; class Aves; order Charadriiformes; family Scolopacidae; genus Numenius; species Numenius arquata. The sequence continues at coordinate 24,174,501 of NC_133583.1, forward strand.
CCTGCCGCAGGGGCCGGAGCAGCCACACTGCCTGTCGGCCTGGTTTCCATCTCTTCCTCCTGAGGATGCTGCGCAACATTGAGCAATGCTTGGTAGATACTGGCCAGGGCCCAGCACAATGCAGTGAGTTGTGCCTCTCTGGAATAGCCACAGCATTTTTCTTTCAAATATTCTATCACTTTATCAGGGTTCTGTAATTGTTCGGTGGTGAAATCCCAGACCATTGGAGGTGAAAAACTCTCTAGATACCTGCCCATGTTCTCCCACATGCCATGCCATCCATGACTCTCCAGCCTTGGGGCAGGTAGAGGCCCCGAGGCAGATCTCGGGGTGGTAGTCTTAAATAGTTGCTTAACTCTAAACAAAAACTGAAAAAAATTCAGGAGACCTGGCAATAGGACCAAGCTGGTCTGCGTGTCAAAATTCTCAAAAACTGGCATATCCAGCACAAAAGAGAAAAGGGAGGTGAAAGAGCTGGGAAAAGTATCCCCCCCCTGCTTCCCCCATAGACTCAGTGTGTTTATTAATAAATTCCCCGAGATATGGGCAGGAAAACAGTGCCAAATAAACAACCCAACATAACCATCTGAACAGTGATGCTATCATATCATAAGTTGATATCGCACAGGACAGCAAAATTATAATCCTGACCCCTCTCCCAGAAGTGATAAACATCATCACGGGGAGTACATAGAGCATGTAAGAGTTTACATAACACAGCCATGAAAACAAACGAAGCAACATTGTCCCCAGTAAATAATACAATAAATACCGATAACAAATTCCTTTTAGCACGCTCTGGTCAGATCTGTCTTTATCTCAACCCTCCGAGTGCCCCACGTTGGGCGCCAAAAAGGACTGTCATGGTTTAGCCTCAGACGGCAACAAAGGACCACATGGCAGCCGCTCGCTCAGATCGGGCCCCCCCCCGCCAGCACGGCCGGGAGGGGAGAATCAGAGGAAAAAGGCAAAAAACTTGTGGGTTGAGACAAAGGCAATTTAACAGAACAGCAAGGAGAGCAAGAAACAACAACAATAATAACACTGACAGAGGAATACACAGCCACGAGTGCGATACCACCGCTTGCCGACCGCACCCGGGACGCCCCCCGACTGCTCTGCTCCCCCGGGGGATGACTTCCTCTTCTCTCCCCCCCCCCCCCCCCCCCCCCCCCGACTTCCTGCCCCTCCCCTTCCCCGGCCAGCTCCAGCTACCCCCTGGGCATGGCTCACATGGGATGGGATATCTGTGTCCCTGCTAGGTCCTGGGGAGAATTAACCCTATCCCCACCAGACCCAGGACAGGTTGCCAACCTCTCACTATCCCTGATGTCATCACCACATGGGTTACCATCCCCCACCTCTACTGAGACAACAGGCCACAAGACCTTGCTAGTGCTTTTACCCACCAGCACTGGTAATCTGCTCCCAGGCTCCTCTTCAGTAATCCTGGATTCATCCCCATCCTCCTTCAAACCCAGTTTAAAGCCCTTTCAATGAGCCCTGCTAATTCTTGGCCCAGTATTCTTCTTCCCCTTTGGGTAAGGCTTGCCCCACCTGTTGCCAGCAGGCCTGGTGTTCTGTAGATCATCCCATGATCAAAGAAACCAAGATAGCTCTCCCTCTTTCTCTAAATATGTTTGCTCCAAATAGTAAGTAGCTTGGAGAGTCACAATTCATGCTTCTCTGTCATAAACTGTAGAGGCAAACAGCACTTCCCACTCTGATGAATGACTGCGGCAAGAATGGGAGGGAGGCTAATGGCTCACTTTTGCAGACCAGGAATAAGGCAGGCATTGCTCAAGAGATGTTGGAGAAATCACCTAAGATAAAAAAGTTTAACAAGAGGGTCTGGAGGAGCTGGCATCAGAGCTTAACACCTTGCTGGTAGAGGTACATGAGCTGTCCCCCAATATGAGGAGCAGTGGGAGGGTCACCTACACCCTATCGTATGTTCTGAAAAATCTGGTCAGAGATTATTTGACCTGGGCAGCCAAATTGAAGGAGGATTAAGATCTCCCTCTTTGCTTTAGCTCCTTCTCTCTAAAATGGGGGTCAAAATATCTCCTGCCTTGACAAGGCTGAAAATAAGATGTTGTGAAGCACCAGTGCCTTTATTGTGCACCACAGCCAGAAGGATTTGGTAATTCTCAACGCTATCTTGGATGCAGGAGGTATCTCATCCTGCATCAGGAGGTATTGAGTCACTCACTGCTAGTGAAGAGAAAATAAATTATTAACTACTTAGTCACAGTTGCTCGTTGCTGCTCTGATTGGTTCAGTGACAGTCACCATTCTCAGGAATCCCAGAAAGTCTCATGATGTGCAACAGATCTTCAGCTGGGAAAGTCCTGGGAAAAGGTATTTTGCAAGAAAAGTTACTAAAGCTGACAGCCCTCCTCTGCATTACAATTTCCAAGGGAACATTATATACAGGGATCTGGAATGCATATACAGTCCTGGGATCAGCAGGTTTTTAACAGCTAATGCATTTCTTGCAGCTGTACAAAGTGTCATCTGACATGTCTATACTCCACAGGGATCTTTTTCTTTTCCCAGTAATTGGAGTGTAATTGATAGGCTACAGTCTGCTGTGCCTCTTGGAAAGCGTATGCCTTGATTGAGAAGTGTCAGGATCTTCTATACATTTAAGGGAGAACTGAAAATCTGTAGCTACGGCAGAGGTGTGGCCATTATGGGGTTAATTAGGCATTAACAATTGAGGCACAGCAGCATTTTCCGGGAATTAATGACCATCTGGGAGAAACCGATGGCCTAAGAAACTCTGATTACTAGTGGTTAGGGCTTGTCCTTTCTCAAGGTCATTGGTACAGCTGCAGGGTATAGCTGGATCAGAGTCCAAATGCCTATTCGGATGGCCCCTCCGAACCCTGAAGAGTTTGTGCCTGGCTCTGCAGCTTGTGGTTTGCAGCCAGCTGATGATAAACTAATACTGGTGAGAAGGTTTCCAAAGCATTCAGAGACCACTGTTTGAATGAGGCGTAAGAGGTTCACAGGTCAGGTACATTTTAATCTTTTCAGTTTATATGATATCCATCAGTTAACTTGTTTTACAGTAAAGGTTTTTTCCCTTGAGCAGATATTTTTTATCACAAGCAGATATTTTGCTGGTGTCAGTCCTTAAATGTGCCAGTACCATGTCTCAGAGTTCTGCCTGCCGTACCTGCCAGCAAGAGATATTTCACAAAAATCTTGGAAATTGCAGGATAATCCACCCAAATGGGGACATTTTCTTGCTTTGACATGAAATTGGAAGTTTTATATTTTCGATATTTTTATACACACACTTTATATATATATACACATATGTATATGCATATAGGAAGAGAGAAATGATGTGATGATGAGGAGGTCCACAGAGGTCTGACCATTCTGTACCTTACAAATGGTTAGATTATGTTATGGTGTTACTACAGCTTCCCGAGACAGATGATCCAGCATGGCTTTGTGATTTCAAATAGGCTTGACAATTACAAACATCATCTTCCTGTCTCCTTGCCTAATCTTGAAATCTGAATCAAGGAAAACAAAATTCCACCAGTTCCTTTCTGAAGTTAGTATTAGTTCTTACTCTCTCTCATGCATATATTTCTAAACCTAGCTATAAATCATTTTGCCTCTCCATCTCTAGAGGTCTTCTATATGTTTGGCAGTAGGAAACAAAAGGTTTCATGGGACTATGTAAGCTGAGGTCCAGGTCTTTTCCCATGTGCCTGTTGGCATAGAAACTCCTAATGTGCATGTCAGTATTGTCCTTTCAACCTACAGTAAGGACTATTCACCAGGTGGAAGTCATCTGCCACCCAGTGCCTGGTCAATACAGCTCCATATCTCTTCTATCCTTAACTAATCTCAGTTTTATGTCATTTGGTGTCTCCATCCTCAGCTCTTGACTGACTTGTGTGAGGGGACCTCTACTCCAGCATACAGATGCATGGCACAAAGCTGCTGAGGCTTCCCCTTTGGTCCTGAGCTCCTCTGCTTCGTTAGGGTGGTCCAAAAAGTTCTAGAGGTGCTTATCGGAGCAGGTGAATTCCCTTAGCTGTCCTTCCTGTCCTGCTAGAGATTAGACCTCTTGTTCCCCTTTCTAGAATAGAATTATCTGAAATTAATATGCTCTGCCTTTTCAGCTGCCTCCGTTCATCGCCTGCTGCATTAACTGAGACACTGAATTAGTTCATACCAGCAGGACTCTCCAGAAATTACCTGAAATTGCTTTTTACTTGACTACTTTTTGTCCCTCAATTTCTTCCAGTCAGGAAATTTTCCAAGTTGTTGTTGTTGGTTTTTTAAGTCAGAATAAGGGTTTTTTTTTAAAAAATATCATTATTCCTTTGCCCTTTATCTTCTATTTTGTCATTCAGAATTTTATTTCAGAAGTGTTTCACCTTGCCCTCCCCAGAGGCAAGGCCACTATTGGGCACTGCCCACCCACACAATACAGCGGAGTCCTGAACCAGTAAGAAGCCCTGAACTGGAAGTAAGAAACTTGACCGTTGCCAGGAGGGTTGTCAGCAGTTAAACCCCATTAACTCTCATCTGCTAGGATCTGCCAAAATTTGCATGTGTAGAACTGAACAAACCCACTTTCCATACCAGTGAAGAAAGCATGGCTGAGCAAGTGAATAATAAGGCTCCCCAACATTTTAAACTTACTTTTGCTCAAGTTAAAAATTGCTGGGTAGTGTGATATATTTAGAGCCTATTTCTGCTTGATCAGAATCAGTAGTGGTTTGAGAGATAATAATGGATCACATCAAAAGCAAACCCCTGAAAGCTATTTTTTTTCCCAGCAGAAGTGATCAATTGAGTTTTAAATAAATCCAGACTTTAGCTAAGTGTGTATTTGTCCATTATTTGGCTTCAACCTCTAGGTACAGACAAGTCTAGTCTTAAGCCCAAGCAATGTGTTCAACTAGCATCCTGCCCCATCATTATTCACTCTGGCTCTTCCCTTGCTCACCGCATTTGCCCGGACACTGAAAAATTCTTTTATGATTACTTAGCAAAAACACATGACTCTAAGTGTTTAAAATCCAGGACCTATTAGTATTCCCTGGCTACTGACAATACTGTCAAACACAACTGTCTTCTGCACAGTAATTCCCAGTGCCTGATAAGGTCATTCATGGGCAGACCATTCTCAGGGCAGGGGGATGACCAGCATCTTGCACTGGTAACAAGTTTTTGTTATCAGATAATCTGAGTGTTTGGCGTATTTCCGTAGGCCTATTTAAGTATTGCCTCCTTTAATGTATAATGTATATCCTATATGTTAACCAAAACACTTTATGATTAAGATCCATTTCTCCATGGGGCTGCTGAACACAAATAGCATTGTTGTGTTATCAATTATAAATCTGTTAAACCAAATAAACCATTATTTTCAATATTATATTACTTTTTTCATTTATATTTTGTTTGCTAAAGGTCTTTAGAATCAAAAGCAGAAAGGAGGAGAAAGGGCAAAGAGCAATACAAATAAACAAAACATCTCCCCATCCCTCCTCCCCAGGGAGGCATCCTAGCCCCAGTGAAACACACATCAAAAATTCCCATTGTTCCAAGCGGATGTTTTTCCAGCCTTAGTCTTTATGGGCTGAATGAAATTGTAACTATTCAACCCATCATAGGAAATTACAGCAAGTTCTGAATCTTCTTGAATGCCTGATGTTAAATTTTGTTCTCTCTCTTTTTTTTTTTTTAATTTAAATAAATACATTTGTTTCAAGAACATAAGCTAACATAGCTAACATAGCTAACACATATTTCTTGGATCCTGCCAGAAAAAGATTTTATACCTTATCTCTTTATATCTTGTCTACTGTGTTAATGTCTTGGTCATCCCTGCCAGCCTACATGCTTTCTAGAGAGCTCTGTTTGCCTATAACATCCTAAATGGCACTGACAGTCTGTTTAGAGCAACCAAATCAATATGTGACAAATGCAATTGCTCCAAGTGAAAAAAACTCAATATCTTAATATTCTGGATCTTATTTATTTTATTTCTTTACATTGAGCATAATCAAATAATAATAAAAGTCTGTGTGTTATTGTAACATAAATAAGAATGATTACTATCAACCTCTTTTTTTCTTCCCTTTCAATCCTTGCTCTCTATTTGTGGTCAAAGCATCTACCTGTAGGCACAGCCACCAAAACGTACAGCAACTCGCATTTGGTCATATAAATATAAATTTGCGGGAGTAAATGTGAGAAGGACTGGACTAATCCCAAGTAGCACAGCACCAGTTACAGAGCTGATGTACTGCTGTGTAAGGGCGCAGAATGAAGCAGTTCAAGCACTGATTTTAGCTTTGTTCAGTTAGTTATTCTGAAGTTGAGCAGACATAATTGAGGTCTTTCTAAGCAGGAATATTCAAGATGGTAATTGCAGATGACCCATCATTATTAACTCAATGGCCCTTAACCATTGCTTGAATTAACATGATTAGCCACAAGAACTTTATATAAATATTATAAAACACTCCTTTTTTTAGGATGTGCAAAGCTGATCTTTAAGCACTGTTGCAAGGTTATTTGCAAGTTTTATAGGGACTGTGACTCACAAAGAGGAACAGCTCTTTATAATGCCCACATGCCTTTTGACAAGTTTATTCTGTGGCTATTGTGTTGTTCTAATTAAATTTTGTCAAGATTAGTAATCCAGGTCAAAGGGAAGCACCAGTGATTTGACTATATAGTGCAGAAGATTATCTCTTTTTATCACATGGGATGCACTTGTCTTTATCTAGCTGGCCATAGATTCACATGGATAACAAAATATTCACCCCTTTTATGGATCATAAAAATGCCTATCCATTGAATTTGCTTGGCTTATAGTAAGGATTTGATATTTTAAGAGAGGGCATTTTGTCAAGGACAGATAAGCAAGGAACTGCCTCGGTCCTTAGTAGTTGAGTCGGTTGTTCCCTGAGCACCCAGATCCCTGAGCTAGTAGACAGGGGCCAGGAGCAGAATGAAGCCCTCGTAATCCAAAGGGAGATGGTGAGGGAGGGGGATGGTGCCCCAGCACCCGGATATAAACAAGTCTATGGGGCCAGATGGGATACACCCGAGGGTACTGAAGGAGCTGGCGGGAGAGCTCACTGAGCCACTTTCCATCATTTACCAGCAGACCTGGCAAACTGGGGTGGTCCCAGATGACTGGTGTCTAGCAAATGTGATGCCTGTCCACAAGAAGGGTCGGAAGGATGATCCGGGGAACTACAGGCCTGTCAGTCTGATGACAGTGCCTGGGAAGGTCATGGAACAGATCATCCTGAGTGCCATTATGCAGTGCATGAAGGACATCCAGGTGATCAGGCTCAGCCAGCACGGGTTCATGAGCGGCAGGTCCTGCTTAAAAAAACCTGATCTCCTTCTATGACAAAGTGACTCACTTGGTGGATGAGGGGAAGGCTGTGGATGTTGTTTACCTGGACTTTAGTAAGGCCTTTGTTATGGTTTCCCACAGCATTCTCCTGGAGAAACTAGCCGCTTGTGGCTTGGATGGGCATTCACTTCACTGGGTAAAAAACTGATTGGAGGGCCAGGCCCAGAGAGTGGTGGTGAATGGAGTTAAATCTGGTTGGAGGCCAGTCCTCTTTGATATCTTTATCAATGATCTGAACGAGGGGATTGAGTACACCCTCAGTCCATTCGCAGATGATGCCAAGTTAGGTTGATCTGCTGGAGGTTAGAAAGGCTTTGCAGAGGGATCTGGACAGGCCAAATCGATGGGCTGAGGCCAGTGGTGTGATGTTCAACAAGGTCAAATGCTGGGTTCTGCCCTTGGGTCACACCAACCGCATGGACGCTCCAGGCTGGGGGTAAGAGTGGCTGAAGCTGTGCTGGAGAAGAAGGACCTGGGATGCTGCTTGACGGCCGGCTGAGTATTAGCCAGCAGTGTGCCCAGGTGGCCAAAAAGGCCAATACCATCCTGGCCTGTATCAGGAACAGTGTGGCCAGCAGGACTGGGGCAGCGACCATCCCCCTGTACTGGGCACTGGTGAGGCCCCACCTTGAGGGCTGTGTCCAGTTCTGGGCCCCTCACGACAAGAAAGACCTTGAGGGGCTGGAGCGGGTCCAGAGAAGGGCAACAGAGCTGGTGAGGGGTCTGGAGAATAAGTCTTATGAGGAGAGGCTGGGGGTGTTCAGCCTGGAGAAAAGGAGGCTGAGAGGAGACCTTCTCGCTCTCTACAACTTCCTGAAAGGAGGGTGTAGCCAGGGGGGATCGGTCTCTTCTCCCAAGGAACAGGCGATGGGACAAGAGGAAAGGGCTTCATGTTGCACCAGGGGAGGTTTAGGATGGATATTTGGAAAAACTTTTACACTGAACAGGTTGTCAAGTCTTGGAAGAGGCTGCCCAGGGCAGTGGTGGAGTTGCCATCCCTGGAGGCATTTAAAAGCCAGGCAGACATGGTGCTGAGGGACACGGGTTAGTGGTGGTTTTTGTCAGTGTTAAGTTGACGGTTAGACTCGATGATCTGAAGGGTCCCTTCCAACCTCGGCAATTCCACGATTCTATGAAACATCTAGCAGATATGCCTAGTATCATCCATCTGACAAAACCAGTTTTGCCAAAAATCGGTTAGCGCCTCCCCAGTAGCACACTTTAGCTATGGCCCTTCATTCAGTTTTGACATAGTGCATGTGCGTTACTCTCTCCCCTTGTGTGTCTCGGATCTTTCTCCTGAAGCATAAGGAGGTGAGGAACAAGCTACTTCTCTGCTGCAGATCTCCACTGCAGGGTCTCTGCTGCATTTGCTTGTCTGTACGCTTTTAAATAATGGAAGAGGTGAACTCCTGCATATGCTGATTCAGGTTTGGTATGAAGTTACTGCAGAGGAAGGAGATCAGAACCCAACTTTAGCCACACGAGTGTATCACGCCCTCTCAAAGCTCCTGTTTCTCCTGACTCAGTTGAAATTTGATCACTTTGACCTTTTCCAGCCCTAAGATGCAGTGGCGCACAAAAAGATAACTAGAAATCACAGACAATTAGAAAAACAGAACAAGGGACAGAATATTTGGGCTCCCATTTCAAGACACAGATGAAAAAAAAATGGAAATCTGTGTTGAAGCAAAAATGGCTTTCTAGAGTCCTTATTATCATCCCATTTTTAATACATTATCTCATATATTTGCATAAGGATTCACAGCTGTGTGCAGTGTTTTGAAACACCAGCAGTCTCAGACTCTTTTCTCAGGTCTCCATTAGCACCACCGACATCAGTGGTTTGCCTGAGGCAGGTTACAGCCTTGCTGTCCTGCTGTGTGAAGAGACAGGCAGAAACACCCAGAATCATAGAATTATAGAATAATTTGTGTTGGAAGGAACCTTTACAGACCAGCTAGTCGGACATCTTCAACTAGGTCAGGTTGCTCAGAGCCTCGTCCAACCCAACTGAATGTTTCCAGGGATGGGGCACCTACCACCTCTCTGGGAAACCTGGGCCAGTGCTTCACCACCCTCAGTGTAAAAAATGTCTGCCTTATATCTAGTTTAAATCTTCCCTCTTTTAGTTTAAAACCATTACCCCTTGTCCTGTCACAACAGGCCCTGCTAAAAAGTCTGTCCCCATCTTTCCTGTAGACCTCCTATAAGTACTGCAAGGCTGATCTAAGGTCTCCCTGGAGCCTTCTCTTCTCCAGGCTGACCCCTGAGGGACACCACTTGTCACTGATCTCCATCCAGACATCGAGCCTTTGACCACTACCCTGTGGATGCCACCATCCAACCAACTCCTCATCCACCAAGCAGTCCACCCATCAACTCCATATCTCTCCAATTTAGAGAGAAGGACGTTGTGGGTGATGGTGTCAAAGGGCTTACAGAAGTCCAGATAGACAATATCCATAGCTCTTCCCTTGTCCACTGATGCATTTACTCCGCCATAGGAGGCCATGAGGTTGTTCAGGCGTGACTCTCCCTTGGTGAAGCCATGCTGGCTGTCTCAAATCACCTCCCTGTCCTCCATGTGCCTTAGCATAGCTTCCAGGAGGATCTGTTCCATGATCTTCCCAGGCACAGAGGTGAAGCTGACAGGTCGATAGTTCCCAGGGTCCTCCTTTCTACCCTTTTAAAAAATGAATTAGTGACCTCCACACCTAAAAAACATGATTGATTAATTACAACTCCAGCTGCAGAGGCTCTATATTAAGATCTACTAAGATCTATCTCTATATTAAGATTAAGAATCTATTATTGATTAGACCACAGGGAGCATAATAGGTTACAACATCCCCAAATAAGGCCATGTAATGCTGTGATACTTTCAAAATTACAAAGTCAGATGATGTCAGAGCAACTTACTAAGTCATAGGGTCCTTGTTAAACAAGTAAGTCATACTGATCCCGTTGTTGAAGCTGGTAAAGCCAAAGGCAGGAAACATTTTTAAAATGCCTAACCCCTGAATGTCACTTCACAGCTGTAATAGACTAATCTCACCAGCATGTTTTACTGGACACTAGATGACAGACAAACCACTGTGGGCAGTTAAATGGTTGCCAGTGCACGAACATCCTCTACGTATAACCCCATGCCAAAGGGTTCATAGGGACTGAGGAAGGATTCTCCCCAGAGTTGGTTTAGTCTTGATGCTTTGTATATGTGGTTGATAGTGGCACAGCACTGAGGGAAGTGGCGAGAAAAGACACAGATCAGGGCTCATACTTGGTTTCCTCAAGTAAGTAAGAGCCTGTCAAAGATATTCCCTGTGACAGGTTTGTGTCAAAGGTTTCTGTTTCTTGCTGAAGAATTCCTGAGAGGGAAAGTTGCCTGAGAAAGGAAAGCTTTATCAAGTCTCCCTTTTCAGTACAGCCAACCTACACAGGACTTCCAATTGAGACTTGATTAATGCAGCACAGCCCACTTTCTACTTAAGGATATAAAAAGATAAGAGGCTTGTTTTTATTTTTAGTCAGTGACTCACTCTTACCTTTCATCTATTTAGAAATATGGAAAGAGAAACAAACTGCTCAGATGTCTTTTTGGGGTTTTCAAAACCAGAAATAAATGATACTGAATCATCATGCCAATTCACACTTAGTCTTACTCTGTTTCAGTTTTGATGAAACGGGTCTGATGAACTGCATCTCAAATACCCTGAGAGTATCTATGCCCTTTCTCTTTTTTTTTTCTTCTTTTGATTTGACTTGTTAATTTCTCTGGAAATAACCCAAATCCTAGAGCACTGCACTGCAGCTCCTTTAGTGCATTACATGTTTGTTAACTGAGGGTTGTGCTGCTTCTCTCCCACCCTAGGGCTCAGAGTGCTGGAGGGGAGGCTCCAATTCCACAACACCCCAGTAAATCCATGTCAGGGAACAAGGTATAGTCAACCAAGAGCAAAAATGGAATCCTAGAATCCTGCTATGGATAAAACAAAACAGCAGGCATTTTACTACTTCAAGAATGTCCCAGTTCTTGGGTGAAATTAGCACTGCCAGCTGTATTTTCATTGTACTTTTTCTAAAAATCCCCCTGCCTTGTTGGAGAGTCAATGCAAACAGGAGGGGAAGGGGGGCAGAGGCAAACAGTTACTGGGTTTCTTTACAGCATGTTGGCCATTTCTTCTCTCTGCAGGGCTGTTGATACAGTTGAAAAAAGCCCTAGCAATCTTTTACATGAACATTCACTATCTCTACACTGGTGATACATGCCAGCATAACAGCACACCCCAGGCACTATTATGTGAGCTTTGTGAAGATGGAGATACTGCAAAGAGGAAACAGGGTCTTGGCACAGAGTGCTCCAGTAAGACTGTTTGAATGAACCTGTTTGATACTTTGTAATGAACCTCTGCACTGAGTCTTTATATTCAACACTATTAAATCAGCAGCACTTACTAGCATTAGTTTCTTAATATATGTTTAAATTATACCTCCATTTGGGCCCTATAGTGCAAGTTTCAGAAAAGTTTCAGTGCTTACCTGCTGCTTGGAGCAAACAGAAAGAGTCTGACCAAGAGATGTAATGATCATAACAGTAATTTTGGCTCAAAGTACCTTTCCAGCTTCACACAGGGAGTCTTACAATGCTTTTCCTACTCCATGGGCACACACCCCCCGAAAGATACCACTGCCTCTGTTCACAAGCAGCTAAAGGGCTGGTAAGCTATACCTACGTCTGGCTTCCATGTTGTTACCTGACCCCCCTTCCAGTGCCTACAGTTCACCAAGGTGGTCGAGGAGCTTGACATGCTATGGAAATGTTTCTCATCTGTGCTTACTTCTAGATGATGGGGGTGACAGTGCTTATCTCGGTAAACTGCATTATGGACATCCCAGCAAGTAAGGAAAGTTTGAGAGGCTCCCAAGCACATTGATGTGCACTGGCTTGGGGAGTTCCCTTTACTTCTGTTGCAAGCCAGGAACCGTTGCAGAGCTGCTAACAGAGGGAAAAAGAATTCCTGGTGAGATCAAACGTGCTGTGAGGTTACCTGTGGTGCATAGAACCAAGTAATGCCCCAAATTGCTCCTCCAGGTGTGGTTGGTGAGAAGCACAAGTTTTTTGCATCCCTGAGATGTACAGAGTTGCTGTATGACAGGCACAGTGGCATTCCTGGTTTTCCTGCTGCTTGGGACAACGTTATGCTGTGTAATGAAATGGCAGAGGAGGAAAGAGTGAGCTGCTGCTTCCCCCCCACTGCTTTCTTAGATGGCGGCTTGGAGCCACAAAGCATTTCTAGTCCAGAGAGTCCCCGTGTCCCATCTGCAGCCAAGGGCCTCAGCAGTTTCCACTCTCCACAGCTTCAGCGGCCCTGACCGACAGCAGTGGCCACCCCTTGCTCCCGGACAGCTGGACTAGCTACCCTGGCACCCCTGAGAGCTGGACCCGACATCACCAGCTGCTGCTTGTGCTTGGAATACCAGGGCGCCCTGACTGTCCCCGGGCCTGTGCCTGTAGCTGAAGGCCTGGCCCAGCACCCTCCAACCCCAACTAAAATGGCCCCTCTGTCCCTGGCACCCGCTGCTCTGGCTCTTCTGCAAGAGGTATGGGCTGGGGGTGCAGTGACAGAAACCCTACCAACAGCTTCAGGGATCAGCCGTTTCTCTCCACATAAAGACAGAATGTGACACAAAAGTGTGTGGCAGAATGTGACATAGAGACGTCACACAAGTGTCTGGGTGGTACCAACAGCAAACCCTGCAAGACACCAGTGCTGGCCAAACTCCACACCTGGTGCAGACGTGTATGCCCGTGGTGTCAGCCAACAAGAGCCAGACACAGAGCTCCTTCAACCAGTGGCGGGGCTCCAAGGGGCTGGGGGCTGGGGCATCACAATAAAGGAAGCACAAAGGCTGTGACAAGCTGGTGCTCTACATGGTCAATGTAGAAGTAGAGTGAGTTGAACCTTCCTGTGATGTCAACCACTAAGAGACCTTTCTTTGAAGTAGCACCTGGAGAAGCCCCCAAAATATGTGCCAGATCCGCATTTATAGAAAAAGTGTAAGACTTTACATCCATTTTGCACCTGTTTTCTATGGCTTGTTCAAGTTCTTATGATGTCACAGGTTCCTGAGTAGATAGATGATAGGGCAGGAGCAGGCACCCGGCTTGTGCAGGTGCCTGTGATGTCTCTGGTAGCTGAGCAGATGATAGGGTAGGATCAGTTGGAAAAACTGGCAATTTTGTCTTCATGGAGGTGGTCAAGATGCAGGGGACAGGCTGTTCTGACATTGGTGACTCCTCTAGCATAGATTGTCACCCAACTCATCATGTCCCTGTCCTTCCAATTCCAGAGCCTTGTATCTGTTGCATAAGGGCATCTGGGAAGGCAAGGTAGGCAAGAAGGAGCTTCTCCCACTGCCCTGAGCAGAGAATTGTTTCCATTCACCACTATCCCTCAACTCACTGCTTTCTGCCTGGTGGAGTCCAGGATCTCCCTTGTCACATGTAAAACCTAGTTGACATTTCTGTTCCAGTGAGGTCAGAGTGTGGTTCAACCAGCCAACCTCAGCTTGGCCACCAAGCTGAGCAGCTCTTCTACATGGATGCACATCTCCCACAGCCATTCTTGCTACTGCCCAGTTTCTACACCAGTAGAAAAGTTGGGTACAACCTACAGCTGGAAACTTGTATGGCTGCATGTTCTCTTGGGAGCTCTGTCTTGGTAGCTGCACTGGACCCAGTGGGTACTAATACCACAGAGGATGCAGAAGAGAGTTTTCTGTCAGGTGGTTACCATTGCTTCAGTTCCCTAGGGGGAGTGGAGGAATTATGACCAGTGATGAGGGCCTGGGAGCAGGTTATTCTGGGAGTTATTGAAGAACACTTGAGAGACAACACAGTCATTGGTCATAGCCAGGACGGATTCATGCAGGGGAAGTCCTGTTTAATGAACTTAATTACCTTTTATGACAAGGTCACCCATCTAGTTGACCAAGGGAAGCCAGAACATGTGGGCGTTCTGGATTTTAGCAAAGCTTTTGATACTGTCTCACACTATCCTCTGGACAAAATGTCCAGCACACAGCTAGAAAAGTCTATAATAGATTGAGTAAGCAATTGTCGGATGGGTTGGGCTCAAAGCGTTATAGCAAATGGGATTACATCAGGATGGCAGCCAGTCACCAGTGGGATTCCCCAGGGGTCCATTTTAGGGCTCTTTAATGTTTTTATAAATGATCTGGACACAGGAATTGAAAGTACATTAAGTAAATTTGCAAATCATACTAAACTATGAGGAGCTGTGGACTCCCTCGAGGGCAGAGAGGCCTTACAGAGAGATCTGGATAGACTAGACAGATGGGCAATCACCAACCATATGAAATTTAACAGGAACAAATGCCAAATTCTCCACCTGCGGTGGAGGGGGTAATCCTCATTACATGTATAAATTGGGAGACAAGAGCCTGAAGAGCAGCCCCACAGAAACCCCACAGAAAGAGCTCTGGGGGTTTGGGTTGATGGCAAGTTGAACAGGAGTCAACAGCACGCCCTGGCAGCCAAAGGGACCAACCGTGTCCTGTGGTGCATCAAGCACAGCATCGCGAGCCGAGCGAGGGAGGTGATCATCCCACTCTGTGCTGCACTGGTCTGGCCTCACCTCGAGTTCTGTTTGCAGTTTGGGGTGCCTCAATATAAGAAGGACACCAAACTATTAGAGTGTGACCAGAGGAGGGCAACCAAGATGGTGAAAGGTCTCTAGGGCAAGACTTAGGAGGAGAAGCTGAGGTCACTTGGCTTGTTCAGCTTGGAGAAGAGAAGGCTGAGGGGTGCCCTCATTGCAGTCTACTCCTTCCTCAAGGTGGGCAGCGGAGGGGGGTGTGTGTGCTGATCTCCTCTCTCGTATGACC